>NC_056743.1:1245359349-1245384349 GCF_019279795.1 Protopterus annectens
TTCTTTCAGCACCAAGCTCTTGTATATCTGTCATGGCTCAGTGGCACTGCATGTAGTCAGGTGAGCTCAAGGTCTACTGTTTCCAAGGTCCTGGGTTCGAGACTGACAGGGGAATTTTATTTTGCTGATGAACAGACTACAGGCCTTTTCATACAGAGTGACTAAGGCACTTTTAAGCAGTTGTAAGCAGGTTTGCGCTGGTTTGCACGGTGCTTACACATGCGCACACTCACTTAGCTGAGCGCACACTCGCTTAGCTAAGTGCACACAAGCGCACACCCGCTGACTACTGCTTAAAAGTGCTTACTCCCGCTAACACCAGCGCTAATTTATTTTAAAGAAAAGAAACTGGGGAGATAGGAAAGTGGTGAAAAAGGGGGCACATAGAGGGTAGGACAATAGGAAAACAAGCTCGGGATGTGCAGGAAGGATGTAAGGAAGGCCCATAGCTGCCCATTTCTTTATTAGCAACAGCTGTGCATATGTGTGAAATTTGTTGTGAAATTTGAAACCTTCCACCCCTGAGAGAGGGGTGAGGACAACAAAATATGTTGCACTGCCAATTAGAATTATCAGTTTACATGTCCAGTGGACATGTGTTAAATTGGGCAGCTATGTATGGGGCGTAATTTTTTGTGGGAACAGAGTGCCCTTTTTTATTTTTTTTTCAGGTGAGAGTGGAATGTGAGGTACAGGAAGTAGGTATATTCGGGGAGGTAGGTTGGGGAGGTTAACAGACAAGACAAACAAGATGCATATATGGGCAGAGTATGACACATGTGGGGGGTAAACACAAATGACAGGGACGGATGTTTGGATATCGCGAGCTCATGAGCCCACAGATGGCAACAGTGGAACTGAAATCCCCACCCATAGGCAGTTACCACTGCACCTTCACAGCCCAGGCCGGGGCTGTGCTGGGGGCTGGATAGAACGGGCAGGCACACCCGTGAGTTGTGCCACCCTCGCCTCAAGCTGGCATAGGGGATCAGTCACAGACCGCCTGATCTTGCTACGCACCACAGACCGGACCCTAAGGAGGGTGAGTGGAGGCTCTCCTCCGGCCACACTTGCAGAGGGGGGAAGAGCCCCATCCCCTGCAGTGCTTCCACCTGAAGGTGGCACAGGGCCACCAGAGGAGGGGGTCCCGGCCTGTGCACTGGTGCCAGGTGCACTCTCCAGCTGAGGTGGGAAAGGTGGGTCCGCTGGAACCCGCATTCCCTGTTGTCCTATGTTTAGCAGTATTTTATGGCATTTTGGGTTAGTAACAAACAACACAATTCAAAATTAGTTGTAACAGCATGCATCAGTATTCCCATTGACCAAACACCCATGAATTCCGAACATTGAGCAGCAAGCATAACACATGCATATTTAGAACAACAGTGCACATTCCAGCAGCATGCAGGGTTGATTGGTGGCAACAGGCCATCAGGTTTGGATATGTGAATGGGGCACATGCATCAACGTACATGCAGATATGTATGAACCAACAGGACAAATGTCCATGGGAATTAATTGTGAATACACATACCCGGTTTGGTGTGGAATGGCATCATTTGTGACAATAGGGTAAGGTGAAGAAATATTACATTAACAACTAAAACTACCTATACATATACTGTAGATTCCTAGTAGACGCAGATATATATCCCCTACATGTATTAGTACAGTTTCCTGTATGTAACGTTAGGAATGTTGGTGATGGGGATGTTACTGCTACATTAATATACATTCCATTTTTATTCATATATGTTCATATCTGGCTGTGTTCAGGTACAGCATCCTGCTACATTTGATTTATATGGGTCTAGACAACTGTGGATGTTCAGCATTTCATACAACCATACTATTTCCATAATGCAAGGGTACAACAACATATCCAATTTGTGGGACGGACACAGTCCATGTTCTGCATTTTATTTCACACATTATTGTTTGGTTGTGGCTGTCTCATTCATTTCATTATGTAGTGACTGCAGTATACCTTTATTCCAGACTTATTACAGCTTTCTTGGTAGCTTCAAACTGTCTTTCTCACACTCTCTCAATTATTTCATATTTACATTTCAGAATGATACTTAATTCTAGGCTTTATTAACATTTATTACTGGTTTACAACAATCCTTTCCAGCTGACTCACTTATTTCATATGGCAGAATTTACAAGGATGTATTTGACACTTGTCTATCCTTTGTTGATTGATTACAACTCATTTTCTGGCTGCAGCAGTTATCTGATATTACAATACAGGTGGGAACTCTATTTGAGACTTGTTTAATCTTTATTACTGGTTTGCATTACACTGTTTTCCAGGCTGCATCACTTATCTAATCTTACAATCCTAGCAGAATCTTTCTTCTAGGCTTATTTGACCTTTATTACTGGGTTACAACACTGAACTCTTTTACAATCTGTCTCACTTATATTCTATAACAATACCAGCTAAATAATTACTAACCTGCCTGGTGGCGCAACCTCAGCAGCCTATCGGCATAGGCTTGCCGATTTGTGGAACGAACACCTGCAGCTGTAATATAAATGAAGTAATATTGGAACATACCTCTCTATACTATAGGCTAGGATTGCATTTCTTACATACTTAATTACATGGATACTTAGTAGTGGGGCGTTGGGCATTTGGCGGGCCTCCTGGATCCAACGGTTCAGTTGGTCCACCTCAGGTCATAGTGGTGACGGACCTGTTCACCAGTCCTCAGAATGCCTGTGACACTGGTGAGATCATGTGCCAACCGGTTCCACGCCTCTGCCTTGTATGCACCCTAGTGAACCTGGCCCTGCATGAGTTGTGCTTCATGATCATGGACTAGGAGCCAAACCATATATTTTGACTCCTCAACACCCCACCTCTGTGCTCTGAAGCGACTTCCCTCTCCTGCACCTGCCATCCTGACTGCAAATGGGTACCACAATCAGTTATGCTGTGTATTCCCGCCTATGGGGCTTATATATGCTGGTTTTCCCACACTTATCCGTGATTGGCCATTTTGGATATTTATCAGCTTAAAAAACCTGCTTTGTCATGCTTCTATTTACATTCATTCCTATATATATGCTAATACTGCATTGCTCAGTACAACTGTCATGGCTTAGTGGTTCAGTACTTTGACTATGGTGCACAGTGTCCTGGGTTCAAGCCTGGCCCTTGCTTGTTTTATTTTACTACTGTCTAGACAGCTAGGAGGTGTGTCTGTCTAAAGGTGGCTTTAATACAGCTTGCCCAATGTTGCCCGCCGGTAAGCTGGTTGGCGCAGTGCGCAGCTCCACACAAACGGCTTATGCTGGGTGACGCGTTATTTGGCTATGAGCACTCATATTACGCTGGGTGAAGCATTGCTCAGCTATGGGCACGCATTTTAAGCGTGTTATAGCATTGCTCAACTCCGGGCACTTATATTAAACCTGTTAAACTGCTGCTCACCTGCGGGCAGTCATATTAAGCCTGTTAAAGCACTGCTCACCCATGGACACTCATATTCAGCTTGTTAAACCACTGCTCACCTATAGGCACTCATATTATGCTTGTTAAAGCCTTGCTCAGCTATGGGCAATTATGATCCTTTTTTTATATTTTATTATGTCGGATTTCTTCAGAAAAACATGGCCCATTTCATTACATTTTACTTAAATTATAGTTTTTATATATATATATATATATATATATATATATATATATATATATATGTGTGTCAGGGGATTGCTTCATGCTTATTTAAATAAAAATGGTGAATGATGTTGTGGGGGCTTGAACCGTGACTACCTTCTCTTTGGCCAACGTCTCCACTGCTATGCTATTGCTACTTGGCTTAATTTGCATATTTAGATCTTATATGCTTTTCAATGTCTGCTAACTGTGGCTGAACGGAGGGCATACCCACGCAAACGAGCGCAACTATGGGCAAACAGTTTGGAAATTATAAAAAAAAATTAAACTGCTATTTTTACATTTTACATTACAGTTGGGTTTATAGTCTGTGGGGTCATGTGTGGTGTTGTGTTCCTTGACATTTCCGCGGACTCGCTCGTGGGTGTTTACTTTCAGGACTCTGACTCTTCTGGGGGCGTGTTCCTTTGCAGAACTCGGCATTCAGACACGTCCCCTACTTTCCTATACGGACCGTGTTAGCCTAGGATATGATTCAGCATGCCCTCATGAATATGCATGGCATGCTGACGTCATACCGTTAGACTGCAGCCTCCGTGTAAGACATATTAACTCTTACATGGAGATTTCGTGAATCCGGCCCAGTATCAACATGTCTGATGTGAAGGGGAAGCAAATGAAAATTGATAGCTACTGAGTATCATGGTCCACCTTGAAGGCAAAATGTTTTCTGAAATGGAAGGTTTCTGAAAAGAAAGTACCTTGATATTGTGGCAGTTACAGAAACATGGAATGTAGATTACCATGAGTGAGGTGAAAACATTCCAGGATGTGAATACAGTTTATGAGAAAGACAGAACAGAAAATAAATAAATAAAAAGGAATGTAGCCCTGTATACTGTATACATACAACAGCACATTGGCATTATTGATTATTCTCTAGTAGATGCACACACTGTTGTATATTATTGACTACTAATTTAGTCAGACAGTGAAAATGTACCTTTCTGCTTTTCCCGGTTAGGGGTCGCCACAGTGGAACTCTGGTCCACTAATGATTGGCAGTAGATTTTTACGTGCCAAGTTGCCAGCCCTGACGCACAACCTTCAATGAAGGTACGCCCATTCACGCATGTCTCCACACAGAAGACGTTTTAGCTGAGAATCGAACAGGACAACATCTTACTGTGAGGCGACAATGCTACCGCAGCACCACCACCGCAGTTAGTCAGTGAAAATGTACTATGAAAATTAAAGTATATTTATCACGCTCCCAATTGTCTATAGTGTCTTTATGCTATACTTTAATTTTCATAGACAGTGAAAATGTACTATGAAAATTAAAGTATAGCATAAAGACACTATAGACAATTGGGAATGAGATAAATATATTACTGGGTACGGTATAATAGCAAAAGAAAAAAAAACAGGCTAGTAGGGTACCTATCTGTGATTTTCTAGATGACAGACTGAGAGTGAGATCACTGGCTGTTGGCCAGTATTTCATACTTGGTGGATGTGATGTGGCACCATTAAGCAGACTATCTACAATAGTTGGGGAAGGGAAGGGTCACCATCCAGAATGAAACAACTAACATCCGAATGGGTATGTGACACAGGTATGTTCCTTTCACTCCACAGTGAAGCGACAAATATACGACTGTGGAGAGTTAAGCCTGATTAGCTAACTGGATCTTAGAATGAACACTCAAATGTCCGAATGTCAAAATATATATCCTGAAAGATCAAAATTGTAAATGTTGAAAAACAAACAAATAAGCAAAACGTATTTTATGTGGGGGATAAGTCCCCCTACATCCCAACACCCTTTCAGCTTAAATATACCAACTCCAAGATCACACTACAGAAGGGAAAGGGCAAACTCCCAGTCCCTACTCTACAGTGATTTTAAAAACAGATACCAGTAGTGTTTGACATGATGAGATTTTAATCTAGTATAACAGCTAAAACACATAGCATTCCAAATGTTAATTAAATGAATGACTCCAGAGTTAATAATATAATCAACTTTTGGGGTCTGCCCACAGATCCTGATGTCGTCTCTTCCATGTTGATTTCTACAATGCCCTGCACTGACAGGTTAATGCCTGCTGAAAAGGAGGAATACCTCTTATGGAAGGTCACAACTGTCTGTAGGACCAGATAAGTAAATGATTTGCAGGGTAATTGGATGGGACCATTGTACTTTTGCATTGTTCAAGGATATTTCTGATTGTTTCTGCAGTCAGTGAGCATTGTACGTGGTTTGGTTGTTTTTTTTTTTTTTTTTCAAATGTAATGATTTACTTAATGCATCAGTAATTAGATTTGTTATACCTATTGTCATTCACATGATCTGTAGCCTTGCTTTTGTGTGCTCCTGTTGACAATTGGATTTTTTCATCCTAAAGATCAGAATGCATGCCTCAGGACTCTTGTCTGCATATATTACATGTACTGTGAGAAAGCTTATTTAAGTCTACTTCATTGAACTAGCAGATCTGTTATTTTTCTTTTATGTTACTGTATAATTCAGAGGTACACCTGCCTTTGAAATACAGACTAGAAAGGTTTTCATTTAGGATATAACAGCAAGAGATGGATTTATGTTTTTTCTCTTCTAGATGTCTGTCTTCATTTCAGGAAATTTGTATGCTTATCCCAGTCCCCTTAGATTTAATCAAGATAGTTTGATGCTTATTTTTCTTTAAATCAAAAAATGAAGTAGTTTGGTGTCGTTTTGATGTTTTCCTAGTAAAATCAGGACTTCCAAAACTCTGACGAGAACAAAGAAGTTCTTCAAACAGTTTTTAATTCTGCATGTTTCTGCATATTTGACTTTTGACTTTTTACTGTGTAAATTTGTTAAAATGTATCTGCACAATATGTTTCTACTACGGGCAATATTGCTCACGCTTTGTATTATTTGATATGTATTTGTACTTTTACTTTTATTTTTACTGGACTGCTATCTTTACTGTTATCTGTTTCATGGAGTTTTTCTCCCCTGGGCCTCCACTGAAAACGGGTTCTCTGGATTCAGTGGACTTCCCCGGTAATCAAACTGGAAATAAATAAATAAATAAATAAATGTTTAAAATTTAAACACAACCTCTTAGATACTTTGGAGATGACCTCCGGGATTCAGAAATGCCTAATACACTGTGCAGTCCCATTCACAGCAGGCTTTCTCAGTACATTAAGTTCGAGAGATTCATTCATACTGTGCCACTACACTAGTGTGAAGGCACTGGTCTGTAGCATGGACAGTGGCCTTACTAGAGAAGCTGCATGTGAATATGGCAGTCCAGGTGTATGACTAATCCTATTTAGTTATGTGCTTTCCTGTGAAAATTTCATCAGCATCTAAATAGTGCAGTGGCTTGACTCAAGGAACAACTCACTATGGGGAGTGAAACTGAAAAAGGGCACATCATCTTTTGACAGCATACACCCATTCACTTCAATGAAAGAATCAAGGTTGTTCAGGGCTAAGAGCACCATGAGAAGGTGTGTGTGTGTGTGTGTGTGTGTGTGTGTGTGTGTGTGCATGTACATGTTATGTATATAGGGGCATGATTGATGCAGTCTGGCTTCAAGGACACAGTAAAAGGCTACTAATGAGATGCTGCTCATTCTGGCCATATTACATCTCTGAACCACAAACACCACTGTCTCACTACTGGGTGCTGTGACATTGCCTTGAGATCACTGACAGGGATATGTTTATCAGTCATGGCCCATATGTTATTCGACTGATGGTTGATGAATTTACAAATGGGAATTTCTGAAAACCTGTTTTAATGAATTCTGACAAGTTGGTTTAAAAGTTTATGCAACCATTTATGTTAAGAGTTTTATGACAGCAAAATGAAGAAGAAGATAAAGAGTTCCATTTTGCAATCAATTCAAAATTAAATTATTCTCAGTGTATTTTGAATAGCAAACCCAACAGTATTTAAATTACTGAGTTTTTGGAATGCAGCTTAAAATCACTATAAATAAAATAATATTCATGCTAATGTGATTTTTGTCCATATTATGAATCATTTAGCGCATTACTAACAACATAGGTTCATAGGTTCATAGGTTCATACTAGGCTATCTGCCCTAGGGCATTTATAAGCCTAGCCAGAGTTGTGTGGCTTTCACCACCCCTTAGGTTGAAGAATACTATACCCATTAGTTTGCCGTGCCTCTGTCCAGCAGTGATACAGAGATGATCCCCGGGGTAAACCTACGATCTCCCATCCACTGGTCAAGATTCCTCTTGAACAGAGCCAGCGAGGTGCTCTGTCTCACATGGACCGGGATTCTGTTCCACAGCATAGGGAGTCTCTGGGTAATGAATCTGTCCCTCCAGCACGTCCTATTTATATCCGTGTTGAGGTTTAAGTCTCTTGCTCTTGTGGCTCAGGTGGATTTGGATTTTTTGAGGTGGAGCATGTCCATTAATTCCGGGTTGGACATGGCCTTGTATGTCAGGCACAGGTCACCTCTGAGCAGACGGTATGCGACTGAATAGAGCTGGAGTTTCTTCAGTCGGGCAGCATATGGCATATTTTTGAGCCCCTTTATCCTTTTGGTGAGGAACTTTTGGGGTCTTTCCAATTGCTGCAGGTGTCGGGTAAGATACATTATGAATGGGGCATTGTACTCAATCACTGGTCTGATAAGTGAAGAGTACAGGGGAACAATGACCTCCCTTGATCTGGATGTGAATCCCTTCATAATCAGGTGGGCAATGTAGAAGGTCCTCCTAACCACTTTGGCAATGTGAGTGTCAAAAGAAAGGTTACTGTCAACTTGGGTCCCCAGGTCCCTGATAACCTCTTCTGTGCTTAATGGATTGCCACCTATGTGGTAACTTGGGGTTACCTTGTTTTTACCAAAGGGTATGACTATACATTTTTTGGCATTTAGCTTAAGGCCATGGCTCTGCCACCAGTTATCCATTTCTATGAGACCTCTCTGAAGGATATCTGTGTCTGATGGATTTTCAACTATGGCGCCCAGTTTGCAGTCATCTGCAAACTTTGTCAGCCACAATCCTCCTATGTTTGCCTGCACTTCTGAAAAGTAGATGCCGAACAAGAGGGGGCCCAGGACTGAGCCCTGTGGGATGCCACTTGTGACCGGCTTGGAGTCTGACATGGCACCAGCAACTCTAACCCTGTGGGTTCTGTCCTTGAGCCAGTTTGCAACCCATCTTGTGACATATGGGTTTACATTTAAGCTGGTGAGCTTTTATATGATACCCGAGTGGGGTATTGTGTCAAAAGCTTTTACAAGGTCAAGGTAGGCTGTGTGAACTGCCTTACCCTCATCAATGGCCTTGGTGACTGTTTCAAAAAAGTCGACCAAGTTCAAGAGGCATGATCTGCCCTTGACAAAGCCGAATTGGGTAGGATCCAATGTCTGTATGTCCCCTATGTCTTTATTTATGAGTTCCATTATGATCCTCTCCATAGCTTTGCAGACCAGGCTTGTTAAGCTTATGGGGCGGTAATTACCAGGGTCCGTAGAAGCACCGCCTTTGTGGAGTGGGACCACAGTTGCCGTACGCCACTCTTTGGGTATGCATCCTGTGGTAAGGCTAAGATTAAACAGCAGCCTTATGTGTGGGTTTAGTTCCTCATTGAGTTCGTGTAGCACACAGCCGGGGACACCATCCGGTCCCATTGATGCTGTGTTTTTAGCTTTAGAGAGAGCAGCTCTCACCTGGGCATTTGAGATGATTGGGAGGCTACACTCTGCTGGGATAGATATTTCTCCTTTTGGGGGGGAGGGAGGGAGAAATTTTCACTGAACCTGTCTGCCAGTATGTTTGCAATGTCTGTGGGTTCAGTGATTTTTGTATAATTTTGGACTAATTCTGAGCATATCTGGGAGTTTCCACCCAGATTTCTAACATAGCTAAAGAAGGCCTTATGATTGTCTTTTGAGCCCTTGGCGATTTTTCTCTCAAAGTTGGCCTTGGATGATTTTATGAGTGATCGTAGTTTTTTACTAGTATTGATCAGAGATGTCTTCCCTTTTAGGGATTTTGCTCTATCTTGTAGTAGCTTTCTCCTCTTGTTGTAAAGTTTGTTTATGGCTGGGGTCCACCAGATCGGGCGCTTGCCTTTGGTGGAAAGGGTCTTGATTTTATTTGGGATTGCTTGATCCATGCAATCCTGGAGGTGCTCATAGAAAGCATTTGTAAGGGATTCAGCAGCGTGGGTTGTGGTTTCCAATGGCTCAGGGGCCTTGAAGGATACCACACCAGTCTTAAGTGTGAAGTTGGCTTTTGAGAAGTTCTTCACTGTGGTCTTTTTTGTTGGGGGTGGGGGCGGAATGTGGATCTCCAGTGAGATTAGTTTATGGTCTGATCTCACCAATGAGGGATATACTTCCGGTGTGGAGCATTTTGTCCCCATGTTTGTGATGATCAGGTCTAGTATATTTTCACCTCTTGTGGGAATGGTGACAAGTTGTTCCATAGCATTTGAGTTTATGAACTCCAGGAACCTTTGGGCTAGGGTATTGGGGCTTGAGTAATGTTCCCAGTATGTTATCTCAGTATAACATCTCAGTCTTACTGATATTCAAGAAGGAGATGAAATATCAGGTGTGCTTCTGCTCTCTCTCTTGTTCTAGAGTCTACTGAGCTGAATCCGGCTCACCCTTTTTGCTCTGCGTCAGTTCAAGAACTCCTTGAAGTGGGGAGGAAAAGTCAGTGGGGGTGTCAATATCAATGGGGGTGTCAGGAAAATGCATCAATATTCCATGCAGGAATATCTAGGATGGGGTGTCTTTCGGCTTATCCCAGTTAGGGGTTGCCACAGCGGAACTCCGGTCTGCTAATGTTTGGTAGTGGATTTTTACATGCCGAGTTACTAGCCCTGACACACAACCTTCAATGAAGGCACGCTCATTCACGCATGTCTCCACACAGAAGATGCTCTAGCTGAGAATCAAACGGGACAACGTCTTGCTGTGTGGTGACAACGCTACCGCAGCACCACTACCGCTGGGCTAATGTGGCCTTTTATCTGTATCAATTACACTGTAAATCATTTACTTATCAGTCCCTATTCAACTATTTCATCTGAGGTTTACTTTCATTCTGAGCCCTTTTATTGATGGCATTGCTAAATTAATTTTTGATAGAAAAAATTTCATCAGGAGAAATTCACTTAAAAATACTTTTTCTGTGCAGTATTTTCCTCTGTTTTTAATGTTTCAGTTTTTTAAATGAATGAAGGTGATAATGACATACAGACCTGTCAGCCTACTTTTGTTAAGTAGCCTGTCTTTCAAATGCAAATTTTTCCGACACTGTTTAGACATTTGAGAGCACAGTACTTTATTGTTTCTTAGAGACTGTAATTTTACTAAAGAACAAAATATACTCAATATGTTGGAGAAAAAATGCATTAAGTGAGCATATTAATAATCATGACTAAATATGACAAGTGAAACACTGCAGTTTTGTTGATATGAAACACTCATAGATTAGTACTAAGCTAACTGCCCTTTGTGGGCCATTTTAAGCCTAGCCAATTATCCCTTGCAAGACTCAAACCTTCCACTTTGTGCTTGCACGGTAAGCACATTAACCATTAGGCCACCCTCCCAACTCTGCTGATGCATTTAGCTGGCTGTCTGATGTTGACAGTTATTAAGTTTTAGGTATCAGCCTTACTTAAATATTTTATGAAGATAAGACAGAAAGAGAACAAGCTATCAAAATGATCAGTTCTGCAGATTTCTTTCTAAATCAAAATGTGACTCAACATGATTTCTACAAGGGATGTTTTTGTCTGAGGCATGTGTTTTTTGGGAATACCAGTGGGAACTGGATAGTGTACGTTTAGCTATTGCAGTTTATCTTGACATAGTTGGAGTCTGACACAACACCTGCAACACATAGACCACACAGTCAGAGTGTCAAGCAGTCACAGCCCTTAAGGCCAAACACAATGCCAGACACACTAGTCATTGGTGACTCCATAGTCAGACACACTGACGTCCCGCTCACCAGACTGAGTAAGGAGAAGGTCACAGTAAGCTGCCTGTCAGGTGCTAGAATCCGCCACATAATGCATGCACTCAGGTCTCTCAACAGCAGGTACAAGTACGACTCAATCATTGTCCACGCTGGTGTTAACGACCTGAGAAGTACCTCCTTGGACTACATGAAAACAGACATAGAGGAGCTCTCTGATTATGTAGCCCAAGCAGGTATGACCCTGACCTTGAGCAGTATCCTACCTTCACCAAGAATGATGCCACAATACAGAGATAAGATGATCAGCTTTAACAATTGGCTTAAACTCTGGTGTCATTCAAAGGGGATCCAATGTCTGTCTGCCTGGGATGACATGCTGGACAAGCCACGCTGCTTCGCAAGGGACGGCTTGCACTTGTCACCCCTGGGATTCTGGATTTTGGCAAAGGCTCTTGCCACCCCCATAGTGCCTTTTTTAGACAAGGCTCAAATTCTAAACCTACCACCCTAGAACACAACAAAGAAAAAAAACTAAGGGTAATGCTGCTCAATGCCAGAAGTCTCAACCTCAAGATGCACGCACTCGAGGCCCTTCTCAGTATGGAGAACATCAATGTCTGTGCTGTGACAGAAACCTGGTTCAAGGCTCCTGAGAGCACCCCAGCACTATCAGGTTTTACCTCATATCATGCGTTCCGGCCACAAAACCCGGACAATACCAAGAAAGGAGGAGGGGTATCCATATTCATCAAGGACACCCATACCTCTAGATTGGTGGCAACGCACGATGCATCGGAAACCATCCAGGTGCAATTAACCATAGGCAAGACTGCTCTGCAATTTGTAGCATGTTACAGGCCACCCTCGCAAACTCAGGAACCTCATATGGCCTTCCTGAAAACACTGGAGGGATAAATGTATCTCCGAACACCATCATACTAGGTGACTTCAACTACCCTAATATAGACTGGGAACACTACTCAAGCCCAAACACTCTAGCCCAAAAGTTCCTGGAATTCATAAACTCAAATGCCATGGAACAACTAGTCACCATCCCCACAAGAGGAGAAAACATACTTGATCTCATCATCACGAACATGGGAGCACAATGTTCAACGCCGAAGTATACCCCTCACTGGTGAGATCAGATCACAAACTAATCTCGCTGGAGGTCCTCATCCGCCCCACCTGAAATAAAAAGACCACAGTAAAGAACTTCTCAAAGCCAACTTCACACTTCTAAAGACTAGTGTGGTCTCCTTTAAGGCCCCTTGCGGTAAACATTACTCAAACCGCTGAATCACTTACAAATGCCTTCTACCAGCACCTGCAGGGCTGCATGGATCAGGCAATCCCAAGCAAAACAAAGACTCTTTGTACCAAAGGCAAGCGTCCAGTCTGGTGGACCCCAGCCATAAACAAACTCTACAACAAAAGGAGAAAGCTACTACAAGATAGAGCAAAATCCTTAAAAGGTAAGACACCGCTGATCACTATAAGTAAAAAGCTAAGAGCTCTCATAAAATCATCCAAAGCTAATTTTGAGAAAAAAATAGCTAAGGACTCTAAAGACAACCATAAGGCATTCTTCAGCTATGTCAGAAACCTAGGAGGAAAGAGATATGCTCAGAATTAGTTCAAAATGATGTGAAGATTACTGATCCTACAGACATTGCCAACATACTGGCTGACAGGTTCAGTGCAAACTTCTCCCCTCCCTCCCCCCCTAAAGGAGAGATATCTATACCAAATGATTGTAGCCCCCCAAACATCTCTAACGCCCAGGTGAGAACTGCTCTCTCCAAGGCAAAGAATACAGCATCCATGGGACCTGATGGTGTCCCCGGCTGTGTGCTCCATGAACTCAATGAGGAATTAAACCCACAGTTAGGACAGCTGTTTAATCTTAGTCTCACCTCCAGATACGTACCCAGAGAGTGGCGCACAGCGACTGTGGTCCCACTCCACAAAGGCGGTGCCTCCACCGACCCTGGAAATTACCGTCCCATTAGCTTGACAAGCCTTATCTGCAAAGCCATGGAGAGGATCATAATGGATCTCATAAATAAAGACATAGGGAATTTGCAGACTTTGGATCCAACCCAGTTTGGCTTTGTCAAAGGCAGATCATGCCTCTTAAACTTGGTTGACTTTTTTGAAACAGTCACCAAGGCCATTGATGAAGGAAAGGCAGTCCATACAGCCTATCTTGACCTGGCGAAGGCTTTCGATACAATACCCCACTCGGGCATCATTGATAAACTCACCAACTTAAATGTAAACCCATACATTACAAGATGGGTTGCAAACTGGCTGAATGACAGAACCCACAGGGTCAGAGTTGCTGGCGCCATGTCAGACTCAAAGCCTGTCACAAGTGGTGTCCCACAGGGCTCAGTCCTGGGCCCACTCTTGTTTGGCATCTACTTTTCTGAAGTACAAGCAAACACAGGAGGGTTATGGCTGACAAAGTTTGCAGATGACTGCAAACTGGGCGCCGTAGTTGAAAACACATCCGACACAGATATCCTTCAGAAGGGTCTCACAGAAATGGATAACTGGTGCCAGAGCCATGGCCTAAAGTTAAATGCCAAGAAATGCATAGTCATACCCTTCGGGAAAAATAAGGTTACCCCTAGCTACCATATAGGAGGCAATCCCCTGATCACAGAAGAAGTTATCAGGGACCTGGGAACCCAGGTGGACAGTAGCCTTTCATTCGACACCCATATTGCTAAAGTAGTTAGGAAGACCTTCTACATTGCCCACCTTATCATGAAGGGATTCACATCTAGATCAAGGGAAGTCATAGTCCCCCTATACTCATCACTCATCAAACCAATGATCGAGTACAATGCCCCATTCGGAATGTATCTGACCCGACACTTGCAGCAGCTGGAGAGGCCACAAAAGTTCCTCACCAAAAGGATAAAGGGTCTCAAAAATCTGTCTTATGCTGCCCGACTGAAAGAACTCCAGTTATATTCAGTTGCTTACCGCTTGCTCAGAGGTGACCTATACCTGACATACAAGGCCATGTCAAACCCAGATTTGATGAACATGCTTCATCTCAGAAAATCTAGATCCCTCAGAGCCACAAGGGCGGGAGACTTAAACCTCGACACGGTTATTAATAGGACATGCTGGAGGGATAGATTCATCACCCAAAGACTCCCTATGCTGTGGAACAAAATCCCGGTTTATGTGAGGCAGAGCACCTCGCTGGCCTTGTTCAAGAGGAATCTTGACCAATGGATGGGGGATCGCAGATACACCCCAGGGGTTACCTCAGTGTCACTGCTCGACAGAGGCACAGCAAAATGATGGGCATAGTTTCTCCAACTAAAGGGGTGGTGTAAGCCACAAAACTATGGGCTAGGCTTATAAATGCCCTCGGGCAGATAGCCTAGTATGAACCTATGAACCTATGAACACCATATCACAAGGAAAATTCAGCCCAGTGTAGAAGTTCAGAATCAGTAGTTACATTACATGCTGCTTTGCTGAATGTTAACAAACAGGAAACAGATGTCCCTGGTCAGTTGAATACTCTGACTGGGAAAGCTGTGATTAGTGGAGACCCCCAAATCTCTGTCCTGAAATCTCCTTATTTACCATCTCCCATTATTATGGAATAGGCATATTTTGATTCCAATGTTCAGCAATCACTACTGCCACAAATTGCATGAATTCTTTGTCCTCCTGGTGTGCAGATAATGATTCAGTATCTAGTATTAGCTAATGCTTATCATTAACTTTTCCACTGTGCATTTTATAGCAAATCCAACATTGAATGGCACACAGTGAACACAAACATCCCAGGTCTAGTACCTAAGGCTAGTTATTTCTGACAATCTGAATTTTGTTTTTAGGTCCCTGGTGTCTTGAGACTGTTGAATCGGCTTTTCAAAAACTTATACAGTAGGATCAACCTTACTTCTGAATCAGCTAGAAGCAACTGTCTTGACAGTGCAGCCCAGTTATCTGAGCTGTTAGTGCTCCGCACATATACACACAGACCATAAGACCATATGTCAGCACAGACATATTAAATACATACGCAAACACACATATATGTATATACGTTTTTATATATATATATATATATATATATATATATATATATATATATATATATATATACATATATATACATATATATATATATATATATATATATATATATATATATATATATATATATAAGACGTGACTTTAGTTGAAACTCCACATTCTTGGCATCTGTTATGTCGGCACACTTTGGTCGACAATGCAGATGATTAAAAGCTGTGAGATTTTGACAGTCTCCAAGGTTGGTGAACTGACACTTTCCTGGGGATAGTGCGATCTTAGAGGTATTATATAATATTAGCAGGGGTGTGGAGTGTGCAGCTGGGCCTGTGCCTCTGCTATGTTTTTTTCTTTTTTTTAATTTTACTTTGCCTGCGAGAGGACTTTCCTCACACATGCATAGTGCACAGTCAACCTTTGCACTGCTGACCTTTTGTGGTTGATGTTATTGATGTCAACATTCAGTAAACATCGAAAGAACAGTATGTTGAAAAACATTCAGTCAATGAAATTACACTGATGGAATGTTTCATTGAAAACAACAAAAACTCCAAAACATATGCACAAAGGAGTTAAGCCCCTCTGCATCTCCATACATGGGACTGAAGCCCTTGTATCCCATAACTATACACTTATACATATATATATATATATATATATATATATATATATATATATATATATATATATATATATATATATATATACATCCTATATCCTATACATGGGACTGAGTCCACTCCATACCATAACTATATATATATATATATATATGTATATATATATATATATATATATATATATATATATATATATATATATATTTACTTAACTGTTTGTTTACCGGTAAAATCCGACTTGGAATGAGACAGTTTTCAGTGGAGATCTGGGGAGAAACACTCCAAACACATGTCTTGGTATGTGTGTGTGTGTGTGTGTGTGTATATATATATATATATATATATATATATATATATATATATGTGTGTGTGTGTGTGTGTGTGTGCGTATGTATCTACTTTGCATGACTGAAAACCCATTTGACAGAATTTCATTTGACCGAGACCAAAACACCTAATTTTCAAAATACTGAAAACTCATTTGACTGAATCTCATTTGACTGAAAGCTTACAATGCTGAATTTTAAAATACTAAATTTTAAACCATAGACAACACCAATGACTAGCTCTTTCCAGAACTTAAAAACTACTTACTTTCCCTCTTAACAGAAACCGAACGATATAAAACCAAACTAGGTATGGGGCTATGCTCCCTACCCCCCCCCCCAACTATATATACTAACTCCAGAATTGCACTACAGTGGTAAGGGGATAGATTTAGTGTGTGTGCAAATGTGGGTGTTTTAGGGTTAGGGTAAGGGTTAGGTAAGGGTAAGGGTTAGGTAAGAGGACAGATTTAGTCTGTGTGTGAGTGTCAGTGTTTTAGGGTTAAACAGACAAACCTATTAGTAAAAACTACATGAAAAACATAGCCAATCTACAGTTTTCACTGTGTGATACCTTAAACCTCCTGTAAAAGAGGCCCATGGGATATATGCAAATGACCCCTTAAGGACATCAAGTGTTACAGCTGGGCATAAAGACAGTACAGTTGTGTACACTTATCATAAATGTAGATGTTCAAGTGTATTCACTGTTGCAGTCATCACATTTGGGTTATCCCTGCCAGGTAGCCCTCGGCCGGCCCGAATACCAGAGGCTTAGTATTTTTGCATCGGTTGCTGTCGCTTGAGGACTGATGTCAGGTCGTCAGTAGTATAAAGTAAGGCAGCTGACGCCATTACATCAGTTTTTCTTGCCCTAACCTATCAGGTTCCCCCAAAGTAGGAAGCCATGTTCTGGTGGAAGAACCCCACCGGTGGAAAATAAATACCAATGTGCCCCTTGTAAGGAAAGAAGGAGAAAAAAAGGGGGATGGAGGGAGGGAAACCAGGACTGCAACAGTGAATACAGTCGAACATCTAGATTTATGGTAAGTGTACACAACTGTACTATGTTCTTCATGTTTGACTGTTGCAGTCATCACATTTAGGTAGATTCCCAAAGCTGAGGAAAAGGGTGGAGGCAGTCAAGGAAACTAGGGGCTGGCTGTGATGCCCTGCAGGACTGCAGAGGCAAACCCTGCCCTGGATTTGGAGAAGAGAGGCAGGTGGTAATGCTTGGTAAAAGTGTGAACAGATGTCCAGGTGGCAGCCTCAAGTATGTCCCTGGTGGGGACTCCTCTTAGGAAAGCTGCAGAGGTGGAGGCTGCTCTGGTGGAGTGTGTCCTGTCCCCCTTAGGGGTAGGTTTTCCATGTCATTTGTAGCAGAAATGGATGCAGTGTGCTATCCAGTTGGAAATGGTTTGCTTGGAGATGGCTTTGCCTTCTTTTCCTGTAGCAACGCTAACCAGCAATTGATCAGACTTTCTGAAGGATTTAGTCCTGTCCAGATAGAATCTAAGCTGTCTGTACACATCTAGAGAGTGCAGAATCCTTTCCCCTTTGTTCTGTGGATTAGGAAAGAAGGTGGGCAGATGAATGGCTTGGTTGAGAGCCACACTGGACACCACCTTGGGCATGAAGGATGGGCTGGCTCTGAGGCACATCCTGTCTGCATGGAAGATGATGAAGGGTTCCACAGCCATGAGTGCTTGCAGCTCAGAGACTCTTCTGGCTGAAGTGATGGTCAGAAGCAAAGCTGTCTTCCAGGAGAGACATTTTAGCTCTGCAGAAGAAGCTGGTTCAAAAGGGGGCAGGGTGAGCTTTTCCAAGACAAAGTATAGGTCCCAAGCTTGCGTTGGTGCCCTTCTGGGGGGCATCAAGTTGCTAGCCCCTCTGAGGAACTGTTTGATCAAAGGGTGTGAGAAAAGGGGCTGCTCAGTGGAAAAATGAGCAGAAACAGCAGAGGCATGAATTTTTCTAAGAGGAGAAAGAGAGACCACAGTGTAGTAGGTCAGCTAAGTAATCCAGGATGAGAGGGATGGAGGGCTGTGCTGTATTGGCTCCCTTAGCCTGGATCCAGGTGCAGAACCTTTTCCATTTATCTGCATAAGATTTTCTGGTGCTAGGACATCTGGCCTCATGGATAACACCCAGAACCTGTTTACTTAACATTGCAGATTGGTTCAGGGATAGGGAATAAGCCAAGCTGCCATATTGAGAGGCTGCAATTTGGGATGCAAGAATTCCCCTTCCCTCTGGGTCAGTAGGTTTGGAATCTGAGGAAGATGCCATTGAGGCAGTGGGGACAGGCTGTGCAGCAAGGGGGTACCAGTGTCGGAACAATAAGAATGGTCCTTGGTTTTTCCTCTCTTATTTTGAGCAGTACCCTTGCATTGAGAGGTAGGGGAGGAAAGGCATAGACCCATAGATTGACCCAGGGGAAGGACAGGGTATCCACTTTCCAAGCCATGCAGTGATGCTCCCTATTGCACAATTTTCTGAGCTGATGGTTGGTGTGGGAGACAGAGAGATCAACCTTTGGGGTTCCCCATTTCTGAGTTATTAGGGTGAAGGTACTTCTGTTGAGTTGCCACTCATGTGGGTCCAGAAGATTTCTGCTTAATTGGTCTGCCAGAGAGTTGAGAGAGCCTGGCAGGAATTGTGCTAATAGGTGTAGTTGGATGGAAGAGGCTGTGAGCCAAAGGGTCATGGCCAGCCTGCATAGAGGGTAGGAGTGAGTCTCTCCCTGCTTGTTGATGTACCACATCATAGTGGTGTTGTCTGTTTTGATCAGTAGAACCCCTGCAGAGAGAAGGGGTTTGAAAGCTATCAAGGTGTGCTGCACAGCCATCATCTCTTATTGAATGATGTGCAGAGGGATTTCCTGAGGGCTCTATTGGCCCTGTATGCACCTGCCATCCAGGTGTTCATCTCAAGCGTAGTCTGATGCATCTGTGGTGAGGGTCTGGGTGGTGCAGGGTTGGGAGAAGGGGCAGTCCCTTGTTGTGGGAGCATGCTGTTGCCCACCAAAGAAATTCCTTTCTGAGGCAAGGAATTTTAAGTAGAAGAGTTTCCAGCTCTTGAGAGTGTTGACACCAAAGGCTCTTTAGGTACCATTGAAGTTTCCTCATGTGCAGTCTGGCACATGGAATGAGTAGTATGCAAGATGCCATGAACCCCAGAACTTGCAGGATATTCCTTGTAGATAGCTGGGGCCTGGTGGCTAGTTGAGAGAAGTAGTTTGTCAGAAAAATTTGTTTCTCTGGTGTAAGGAATGCCATCTGGGATGCTGTGTCCAGACTTGCTCCCAGGAAGATTATCCTTTGGGTGGGGACCTGTTTGGATTTCTTTTCATTAATTGTGTATCCTAGGGAGGTTAGTAGTGTCTTTACAAAGGCCAGGTGCTTGAGCAGCTTTTTCTGGCTGTCTGCCTGAATAAGACAGTCATCTAAGTATGGGTAAATTTGAATATTTTCTTGTCTGCAAAATGCAATGGCCAGAGCCAGACATTTTGTAAAAACTCTGGGAGCAGTAGATAAGCCAAAGGGAAACACAGAGAACTGAAAGTGTTGAGATCCTGCCCTGAAGTGGAGATATTTCCTGCACGATTCCCTGATAGGAATGCGGAGGTAGGCCTCTTTTACATCTAGGGTGGCTAGTCAAGTGTCCTTGGAGAACATGGGTAGCAGCTGCTGGAGGGTGAGCATTTTGAATTTTGGTATCACCAGGAAGGTGTTTAGAATAGATAGATCGAGGATGGGGCACCAGGTGCCTTCTTTTCTGGGTACCAGAAAAAGTCTGGATTCAAAGCCTTGGCGTATCTGTTCTGCAGGAACGTGCTCTACTGCTCTCATAGATAGAAGGGAAAGGATTTGCTTTTGAGCCTCTGCGCACTGATTTGGTGGTAGATTTGTGAACCCTGTTGAGATTGGAAGGGTATGGAAGTAGAATTTGCATCTCTGAGACACAATATTCAGGACCCATTGGTCCTTGGTTATGGTGGCCCAGGTGCTTGAGTGAAATGAGAGTTTTCCTCCTAGGGATAAGTCAAGGTGGGCAGATGGGGTAGTAGGAGGAGGTGAGTCATTGTGAGTTCTTACCATAAGAGGGTGGCTTAGAACTCCCTGGTTTTGAAGTGGAGGTAGTCCACTGCTTAGATCTCTGCAGTCCCTGGTGCTGCTGTCTGGGTGGTTTGTTTCCACGGGCCCTAGGCTGGGCTGGTTTACTCGGACCAGGAAAGAACCAGTGCTTGGAGGGGGAAATACCTGCTGAACCTGAGGGGCTGGACTTGTAAGAAATCCTTAACTGTTTGCATAGATTTTGCTTTTTCTTCCATCTTTTTTAAGACCTCTTTTGCCTTAGTACCAAATAAGTTATCTTTGTGCAAGGGGGCATCCACCAATTTAGATTTGACATGGTCTGTCAGGGATTGTTCCTTAAGCCATGCATGTCTTCTAATAACAGATCCAGTGACTGCTGCCCTGCAAGAAGCTTCTAGGGCATCAAAACTACGGTGCAAAGTGTGTTTAGTAACTTAGCTTCAGAATGCATTAAGTCTTGTAAATCTTTAGATTCTGGCCAAGTAGGAAGGGAAGACATTTTTTGTTTAAGGAGTTCTAGAGTATGTTGCTGAAATTTCAGCATATGGAACTGACAATTTAGTGCTCTGATAGCAAGAGTAACTGAGGTGTATACCTTTTTACCTCATCTGTCCAGTGCTCTGGATTCCCTGTCTGAGGGTGTGGGATTCTTAGCAGAGGTATCTTTAATTCCTTTTGAGCCTTGAGAAATAACCTCAGGGTCAGCTGTTAGATTTTTAAAAAGATATTTGTGTGAATCAGGGACTCTATAGTACCTGTCAGGTTTTCTGGGAGCAGGAAGTAAGGCATCAGGAGTCAGGCTGGATTCAAGGAAAACATCATCCACAACATCCAGGACTGGGGGATGGCCAAGGGTCTGTATTGCGGAAGATCTAAGAACTCTCTGAGTCTCTTTTTGGACTGAGGGTAGTCCTGACTCTCCGATTGGAAATGCTCCCTTAAAGTATATAGGGTTTCCCCAAAGGAAAAATCCTCTGGGGGAGAGGCTGAAGGAATGGAGTCCTCTGCATTAGGATCCTCATAAGTGGAGAGGGGTTGCATGTCTTCATAGTCAGAAACATCAGATTCATCTGACTCTTGTTCAGACAGAACTACAGGGGACAGATCTCTTTTCCTTTTTGAGGGGGTAGCCTGGCTTCCCCTGATCAGCATGATAAGGTCTTCTGCCATTTTAAGCATCTTAGACTGAGGCAAGGTAGCATGTGCCTGAGAGTGGGTTGTCATTGTTTTTGGGTGTAGTTCAAGCCCTGGGCCTAAGAAACTCAGTCATTTTTGAAAGAACGGTAGTCACGAAAGAAGACATCGGTTTGTGTCATGATTCAGTAGAGGGAAGGACTTCCTTGGAAGCCAGTGCCTGCTCAGTGGCTCCTGATCCATCCAAGGTAGAGACAACCGCAGGATCCTTCGTCAAAGAAGAGTTTTTTTGGCATACCAGACTCTGAAAGGGTCTTGGTAGCGGCCTGTGAATCAACCGAAGCAGGCATCAGGGGCTGAGAAAGCACCTCACTGAGTACTGGAGGACTGACGACTAGCTTAATGGAAGCATTGTCAATAGGTTTGCACTGGTGCAGTTTGTCTCGGTCTTTATCTTTATGTTTTTTTTGGAAGATCTGCTATTGGATGGCTTACCAAAGTGGTATCGGAATTTGAAGACTGTAAGTGAAAATATCTGGCTACAGTAAGGGCCTGACGATGGATAGTTCTGGCATTGAACAAAGCACAGAAGCGACAACGGGGGACATCATGGTCTGGGCCTAAACAAGTAATGCAGTAAGAGTGGAAGTCTCGGTGTAGTATTTGCTTTCCACCAGTGAGACAATTGTTAACTTTTTCTGACACCGGTTAGTGCAAGAAAAAAGGATCTGAATTGGGGTACTTAGGTTTAGAAGACTTCAACTTCAATTTGGAGACGAAAACTCAGGTAGCGGCCGACCGGCACTCGTGCGAACTGCTTCTGCTTTGGGCTGCATGGCAAGAAAGACTGATTTAATGGCATCAGCTGCCTTACTTTATAATACTGATGACCTGACATTGTCAGTCCTTAAGCGACGACAACTGACGCAGAAATACTAAACCTCTGGTATTCGGGCTGGCCGAAGGCTACCCTGGCAGGGATAACCCAAATGTGATGACTGCAACAGTGAAACACAAAGAACATCCTATACTTCTGAAGTATAGCCAATCTACTTATGCTGCCCTGACAATGTCATAAGAAAGCCAAAACATGCATGTCCACAGCTAGTGGGGTTTGGCTTTAGTAGCCTGAATATATCCGCAAAAACTTAAAAAGAAAAAATTAAAAAAAATCATGGACATTCTGAAGCCATATAGCTGAAAAAACTGATGTCCTTAAGGGGGTACTTGCATATATCCCATGGGCTTCTATTACAGGAGGTTTAAGGTATTGCACAGTGAAAACTGTAGCTTGGCTAGATTTTTCTTGTAGTTTTTACTAATTGGTTTCTCTGTGTGACCTTTTTACTCTTTAGTTTGCATGTTAGTTGGGATATTTTGCAGACATCTTAATGCTTATGGACATCAGCTGGATGTAAAGACCCTGTGTTTCTGAAGTACAGCCAAACAGTCCACTTATGCTGTGCTGATGAGATCATTAGAAGGCCAAAACATGCATGTCCACAGCTAGTGGTTTTGACTTTAGTGGCCTGAATGTATCTGCAAAGACTTAAAAAGAAAAAGTCATGGACATTCAGAAGTCACATATCTGAAACACTTGATGTCCTTAAGGAATCATTAGCATAGGCCTTTATTACAGGAGGTTTAAGGTATCACACAGTGAAGCTCTAGTTTGACTAGGTTTTTTGTGCAGTTTTTACTAATTGTTTTAGGATTAAAGAAAGGGATAGGTAAGGGTATAGAGTGTGTGTGTGTGTGTGTGTGTGTGTGTGTGTGTGTGTGTGTGTGTGTGTGTGGTGAGTGTATGAGCTATCTTGTGTAGTAAGTTTAAGGTAAACTGCATGGTTAGGGTTAGCATGCATTGCTAAGGTGGAGCCACTGCCCCTAACCCTAACCATGAAGCTTACCTTAAAAAGGCAATTTCTGTAACACTACCACTATTCAGGCAAATTTGAGTTGAAGGTGTGAGAGAGTTATGGGTAGTTCATTGGAAAAGGAAATGTATTTCCTTTTTCAATGTATTGGGTGTCTGTGTTTAGTGTGGTCAATATTTTGAATTGTCAGTATGTTACGGTCAATGTTTTTTATGGTACTCACTTAACATGCCAACCATTCCTTTTATTTTGCTCTGTCTCTCTCTCTCTCTCTCTCTCTATATATATATATATATATATATATATATACAAATACACACACACACACACACACACACACACACACACACACACACACACACACACACACACACACACACACACAAACACGCACACACACATTGAAATTCAGTTGTCACTTGAGTGAATATAAAAAGAGTGATCTTTTTAGATCAAATCTAAAAAGATCTATCTACAAAAAAGATTTAAAAAACTATAGAGCCAAATTCATTAGCACACATACCAGATGTACATGACTTCTATTCCAAAAAATCTCTACCATATTTTTTGTGCTTTCTAGCCACCCAGAAAGATTACAGTAACTGTACGTGTAGTCTGCACTTTGTGGTAACCTTTATGAAACCCCCTAAATATTTAAGCTTGCAAGAAAATCAGTAGGAAAACTTAAATTAGGTGGAAGGTGTGAGGTATGCTTGTGTTGTGTGTTCACTCAGAATGGTATACACTTAGTGTTGGTGTTAATGAATCCCAGGGTACATTTTAACAGCTGTTAATCATATATACCAACTCCAAGATCATGCAAAAGCAGGCTAAGGACAAATTCACAGACCCTGCTTTTCCATGGTCTCACACAGAAAGCTGTAATATTAACATTCCCTCTTACAAGCACACACACACACACACACACACACACACACACACACACACACACACACACACACACACACACACACACACACATGTTCATAGATTAGCACTAGGCTAACTATCTTAGTGGACCATTGTAAGCCTAGCCAGTTAGGAGCCATGTGAGAATCAAACCATACATCTTGTGTGTGTAAGGTAAACACCTTAACCATTATGCCAGCCTCCCCTACACAACTACTACTACTGAGGGCAAATGAAACAGAGGCCAGAGGGTCGAGTGAACGGCAATACACTGAAGAAAATGTGGGCAACCACAGAAATGACTTGGTGTGGAACATTTCATGCAGGTATCTCACTTCTTTTGAATGCAAC
>NC_056743.1:1245389349-1245453795 GCF_019279795.1 Protopterus annectens
CTATTAGAAGTGAAAACTGAAAAAGCTGAACTCAGAGCAGAAATGCTAGGGGCTGCCATAGCTGTCATAAGGAGACATAGGCGACTTGCTGAGGGTGGTGACAATGTAAATAGTGCCAGACAACCCACAGTGAGGAGACAGAGAAGAGTGTACAGGCCCAGGGTCACCTACCACGGGTTACATGAGCTGGAGATAGTGGAGCGCTATAGAGTGGACAGAGATCTCCTGCAGCAAATTGTCGAGCTTGTGTTGGCCTAAGAATACTAGCAACAGGTACCTTCCAGTGACCAAATGGTGATATGATGGGGATAGCACAGGCATCAGCCTCCAGGGTACTGCACCAGTTCCTGGATGCCATGTCAGCACATGTCGGTGATCATGTATATTTCCCCAATGCCCGTGAGGTATTGGCCAGCAGTATGCGTCTCTTCCAGCAAATAGCGGAATACCCTGAGGTAGTGGGTGCAATAGACTGCACGCACATACGCATCAAAGCACCAGCCGGTGAGCGAGGTAGGGCCTACATTAACTGCAAGGGCTTCCCCTCCATCAACTGCCAGGTTGTGTGTGATGCCCAGGCCATAATAATGAATGTGTGTGCTGGCTGCCCTGGGAGCTACCATGATTCCCATATCTTGCATTTGATGCAGCTGTACCAGACATTTGCCAATGGGGACATCCCACATGGACACCTAGTGGGGGATGCAGGTTATGCACTGGAGCCGTGGCTGATGACACCCATCAGAAATGCACACACACCTGAACAAGAATGCCATAATGAGGCACATGCACAAACACGTAATGTAATAGAGCGTGTGTTTGGGCTGCTCAAGTCACGGTTCCGGTGTCTGGACACATCTGGTGGAGCCTTGCAGTACTCACCAACTATATGTACCCAAATTGTCATGGTATGTGCTATGCTACATAATATGATCTTGCGAAAACAGCTACAGCCGGACCAGCATAGGGCCGGGCCAAACAGCCCCCCACCATTGCCAAGGCCATCACAGGCAGAGCGTGACTTGGAGGAGAAACAATCTGAGCCTGCCCCAGTAGGCAGAACGAGGCGTGCCCAGTATGCCCTGGCCTTGGCAAAGAGGCAATGCATAGCACATACACTGGCTCAGTAGGAACCCTGGGAATGATACCCCTCTCTGACTCTCTCATATAATAACAGGGATACCTAAAATGACATAACCTGCTCTCAAACATGTACAGGGAGTGTAGTATGTGCATCCGACAGAGGCAGCCCTGCAGCACCACCTGAGGCATGAATGCCATGTGTTAAGCAATGTAACACCATGTAGTATATGCAAACTTGATGACCCTGACTAACATCCTACCCTCACCAAGCATGATGCCACAATATGAAGATGAGATGATCAATTGCAATAATTGGCTGAAGTATTGCTGTTAGTCAAAGGGGATCCAGTGTGTGCCAGCCTGGGATGACATGCTGAGCATGACATGATGCTCCACCTGCTAGGCATGGCGTGCACCTATCATTCCTGGCCTTATGGATACTGGCAAAGGCTGTTGTTACCCACAGCGTGCCTTGAATAGGTAAGGCTCAAAACACAAACCCACCTCCATAGGTATCACAAGGGATAAGAACCTAGATGTAATGCTACCCAATGCCAGAAGTCTAAACAGCAAGATGCATGCAGTCTAAACTCCCCCAGTATGGAGAATGTTGATATCTGTCATGTAACAGAAAACTGGGTCAAGGCTCACAACAGCACCCTAACACTACCAGGTTACACCTCATACTGTGCTGTACAGCCTCAAAACATGGAACAAGCTACAAAAGGAGGGTGACTAGCAATAATTGTCAAGGATAACCACACCCCCATGTTGGTACCACAACAAGAAGCAGCATGGACTAGCCATGGTCAAGTAACAGTGGCTAAAACTGCCTCCCAGTTTATAGGCTGCTACAGACTACCATACTAACACCAGGAACTGCACTTGGCCTATGTTGGAATACATGAATATATCAAGCCCTCCAAACCACATTATATTGGGTGACTGAAAATACCCAAACATAGACTGGGAGCATTATTCTAGCTCAAAGACTGTAGGACAACAGTTCCTAGAATCCATAAACCAAAATGCCCAGGAACAACGTACCACTCCCACAAGAGGGGTAAGCATACTGGATGTGATAATCAGCAACATGGGTACTGGATGGCAAGATGAGAAGTGTATCCCTCACTGGTAAGACCGGACCATAGAGTAATCACACCGGATATACACATCCTGACCACAGTCCCTGGCCAGAAAACCACAGTGAAAAACATGTGTAAAGCAAAAGTTGCACTCCTCCAAACTGATGTGGAATCCATTAAAGGCCCTGTGCAGGTGCAAAATATGGGCCACACCTCAGAACCTGTTATACAGGCATTCCATGAACACTGCCAGGAATGCATGGATTATGCAATCCCAAATAAAACCAAGACACAATGCCATACACACAGGCATCTGGCATGGTGGACTCCAGTCATTACCAAACCATGCAAGAGAATGAGGAAGCTACCACATGATAGAGCAAACATAAAAAGGGAAGTAATCACTGATCAGTAGTATGGCAATAAAATATGTCCACTCATACAATCCACTAAGGCCAGCTACAACAAGTTCAATCTGTGAATCTTGAGGAAATGTTACACCTGCCCCATGTACACAGACAACCCTCACCTCCCCCCAAGAAATACAAATATATGTGAGAGATGCAACCATTTATCCAAACCGGAGGCTGAGCTCTCTCAACTCAGTACTGTCAAAACTAGTCAGGAGGAGAAGGTAACCACACACACCACAAACCCAGTCTCACATAGACCTATCACAACTGCAAACCAAAGACATAAACACAGAAAAACATTCCCGGAGGCCCTAATTACAAACACACCACATCAACAGAGGCCTCCAAAGCAGACACCCAAGCAACCACTACCTCCAAACATAGCACATGCAACACATAGTACACAAAAATGGTGTGCCAAACAGTCACAGGCCAGAAGGAGAAACAACATGCCTGATACAGTTGTAATAGGTGACTCCATAGTCAGACACACTGCTGTCCCGCTCACCAGACTGAACAAGGGAAAGGGTACAGTAAGCTGCCTGTAGGCTGCTACAATACGCCACATAAGGATAAAAACGTGCTCCGTGCTAGAGGACAATTTGTTAACAGGGCTGATAGACATGGCATTATACAAATATTTAAAAGTACCGAAGCCTGTTATCCCAGCCATCTTTGGTATACCGAAGATACACAAATCAGTATCTGACCCCCCTTTAAGACCTATTGTTGCGTCACAAGGCTCCAAAACACAGCCCATGGCTATCTACGTAGATGGTATGACAAAACAATTTTGTAATAGATGGCCACACATTCTAAAGGACTCTTGGGATTTTTGTAAAGAAAATAGGAGAAAGTGTTTATACAGATGATGTACTTTTTATTACCATTGATGTGAAGGAGCTTTTTTTCAGTGATACCTCAGGATATAGGGCTTAAATGGTTTGAAAAAAATTTGGGTGAAATGGACTGGCTCACACCAGTGGACTTTAGGAATGTGCTTGAATGCATGGAACTGGTACTAAGATATAATTTTATTTATTTTGAGGGCGACTACTACCACCAAAAAGAAGGGGTGGCAATGGGGTCCACTTGCGCCCCGGTATATGCAAACATGATAATGTTATGCTGGGAAAGAGAATATGTGTTTAATTCCGAGTATCACCAGTACATTGCCAGTTATTTCAGGTTTTTGGATGATATTTTTATCCTATGGAAGGGGACAAAGGAATGCATTGATGAATTCATGAGTTTTATTAACAATACCACATTATTCCTACGATTCACATACCAGGTAGAGATTGAGGCTACTAATTTTTTGGAAGTTACGCTCACAAAAGATCGAGTGAATAAATGTTACAAGTCTAGTGTGTTTAGGAAAGAGCATTTTTCAAATGCGTATTTATACTATGACAGTGACCACCCATTCCAGCTCAAAAAGAATATTGTACAAGGCCAGATGATAAGAATGGCAAGGATGATCTCAGATGATGAGGAGTTTTTAAATGAGATCAAATATGTGGAAGATTTATTCATGGAAAGGGGATATCCCACTGAACTGATTAAATCTGTAAGTGATTATGTTATTTTAGGGAGGGGGGGACTAGATATATTCCACTGTTGAGTGTTACAGTCCAAGAAGGTATAGAGCAAGGTGTAGTTTTGAATGTGAACAGGGATACAAGTGACAATACTCAGACAGTTAGAGAGTGCAATGCTATTCCCTATATGACCACAACCTATTTTTATGGCATTGGGTGGTTTAAGAGAAGCATGTATGAAGCCTGGGACATGTTTAGAAGTATTGCATCAAAAACAGAGGTATTCGATAATAAACTAAGATTTAGTTTTAGAAAAAATCTTAATATTAAAAACATGGTAGAGAAAAAGAAAGTGCAGGAGAATGGTGCTAAAAAGAAATTGGGAACATTCAGATGTGGTAGATGTGTCCAATGTCCATATATTTTGGAAACTAGAGAGCTGAAAATATCAAGTATTCCAATAAGAATAACAGTGAAAAAATACAGTGGTTGCTATTCTAAGGGGGTGGTCTATTTAGCCACATGCAAGGCCTGCAACAGTTTTTATATGGGAAAAACTGAGAGGCATTTTAGGAATAGAATTTATGAGCATATCAGGGATATAAATAGGCGCAATGACAATAATGCATTGTATAGACACGCCCTCACATGTCAAAATGCGGACTTTAAATTCTGGTTCCTTGAAGAAGTTGAGTATCCAGAGCATGGGGGTGATTGGGAGACAAGAATTGAATATAGAGAGATGAAATGGCAACTTAGGTTGGATGCCAGTTGTGGTAAAGGGCTCAA
The DNA here is from genome assembly GCF_019279795.1 of Protopterus annectens. Taxonomy (NCBI): domain Eukaryota; kingdom Metazoa; phylum Chordata; order Ceratodontiformes; family Protopteridae; genus Protopterus; species Protopterus annectens. Next base: position 1,245,394,261 of record NC_056743.1, read on the forward strand.
TGACCACATATCCATTACCCCAGCTCTTAAGATCTTGGCTATGGACCCTAAGATAACAAAATGTTAATAAAATGAAATAATAATATAAATTAATAAATATGGATAATAAAAACAGGGATTAAAGTGGGAACTGGCAAAATTCATGTTCCTGGGATTGTTTTTACATGATATACACATTTTTTAACTTGTTCTAGTTCTTTGTACTCAATCATATGTGTTATCGAAAAAAATGTGAAAAAAATGTTTGAATATTAATATGTGGTATTTTTTGTTTACATTATTTATACTATATATGATAGGTATATATATATATATTTACCTATATTTGTATATATATTTATACAATTTTTTACATGAATTTTCACATCTATATTTTATTGATTTTAACTTTCTATATCTATATTTATATATTTTGTAATAGTTATTATTATATACATTTTTTATGAATATATATATAGTTTGTTCAGCAAGTGATATGATAATAGGACTTGTTTATTAACTATTTATTAACTATTTATTTATCAGTTATAATTATTACTTATATATTTTTAAGATAAGCACAATATGCACAGTGTTACATATATATTTTTTGATTTTAGCTAGTTAGCATAGACATTTATTTGTTTATAACAAAACCTTTTGGAGTTTTGAAAGTAAAATAGGAGTATTGTCAGCAGAGTTTGCTCTATTATGGTTGCAATACTGTACACAACATATGCACATTAATGCTGTTGTACCCTGCATTTTTTAATACATACCTAGCAGTTTATGGTTGCAATCGCATTTTACTTCTTTGTAATTTGTTTTTACTGTGGCATAACCAATCACCCACATCAATTTGCTGCCTCAATTAGGTGATGTACCTTGTTAGAAGGGTGTTGAGGCATATATAAGGAAGCTTGTCTATATGTAATTTATTCTGATGAAGTCTCCATTATATGGAGACGAAAGCGCTTAATCTGTATTTTAATTATTTTTTGTTTTTTGTGTGCAATAAATTTATTTGAATTTATTCAAACTTTATTTCGTGGCAGTTACTTGCACTCAAGGTATTGGACAGCCTTTATAGTGCCGGAGCACGTTTTTATCCTTCAGTTTGATTGATTTTTTGGCTTTGTGGTTACCAATACGCCACATAACACAAGTACGCAGGTCACCCCAAAGCAAGTAGAAATATGATTCAGCCATTGTCCATGCTGGCGTGAATGACCTGAGATGTACCTCCCCCGACTACATGAAAAGAGACATAGATGAGCTCTCCGATTATGTAGTCCAGGCCGGTATGACACTGACCATGTGCAGCATCCTACCCTTACCAAGAATGATGCCACAGTACAAACACAGAATGATCAGCTTTAACAAGTGGCACAATTACTGGTGTCATTCCAAGGGGATCCAATGTCTGTCTGCTTGGGATGTCATGGTTGACAAGCCACGCTGCTGTGCCAGGGATGGCTTGCACCTGTTACCCCTGGGCATCTGGATATTGGATAAGGCACCTCCATAGAGCCTTTCATAGGCAAGGCTGAAAAGAGTAACCCACCTCCCTAGAAAACATAAGTGGAAAGAAACATAAGGGTAATGCTGCCCAATGCCAGACATGTAAACCTCAACATGCATGCTCCTGAGGCCCTCCCCAGTATGGAGAACATCGATGTCCGTGCAGTGACAGAAACCTGCAGCAAGGCTCCTGACAGCACAACAGCACTACCAGGTTATACCTCATATCATGCGTTATGGCCCCAAAACCTGGACCAAAACATAAAAGGAGGGGGAGTATCCATATTCAGCACAGACACCCACACGTCCAGGTAACTGACAATGCACGAAGCATCGGAGACCACCCATGTGCAACTAACCGTAGGCAAAACTGCTGTACAGTCTGTAGCATGCTACAGACCACACTCTCACACACAGGAACCCCACCCAGCCGTCCTGAAGACACTGGACAGTATGAATGTCTCACCAAATACCAAACAAGGTACTCACAAATTACCACATAGGTGGTAATCCATTATGTATGGAAGGAGTAATCAGGGACCTAGGGACACAAGTGGACAGTAACCTGTCATGTGACACTCACATTGCCAATGTGGCTAGGAAGACTGTCTATATTGGACACTGTATCATGAAAGGATTCACATCTACGTCAACAGAGGTCATTGTGCCCCTATACTGTTCTCTTATCGGACCCATAATCTAGTACAATGCCTCATTTGGGATGTACCTTACCCAACACCTGCAGCAGCTAGAAAGACCTCAAAGGTACCTCACCAAGAGGATAAAGGGTCTCAAATATATGTCATATGCTGCCTGGCTGTAGACACCCCAGCTGTATGCAGTCACATACTGCCTACGCAGAGGCTTTGTGTGCCTGTTGTACAAGGCCATGTCCAACACAGGAGTAATGGACATGCTCCACCCCAGAAAACCCAAATCCATCGGAGCTGTGAGAGTGAGAGATGTCAACCTCAACACATAATGAAATAGGATGTGCTGGAGGGACAGATACATAACCCAGAGGATCCCTACACCCTGGAATGGAATCCCACTCCATGTTAGGCAGAGCCTCTCACTGACTCTCTTCAACAGGAATCTTGCCAAGTGGATGGATGATCGTAGATGTACACTGGGGGTCTTCACTGTGTCACGTCCAGACAGAGGCACAGTAAAGTAAATCATAAATGGCCATAATATTCACATAGCAAGGGGTGGCGAAAGCCACACACACTCTAGCTAGGCTTATAAATGCCCTAGGGTGGATAGCCTAGTATGAACCTATGAACCTATGAAGATACAAATTGTACAGGACACTAAGGATAATCACAAGGCTTTCTTAACTGATGGTAGGAACCTTGTTGGGAATTCACAGATATGCTCTGAATCACTCAAATATTACAAACAACATACCAAACACACACACATATTGCCAACATCCAACCTGACAGGTGCAGTGCAACCCCCCCCCAAAATGCAAAATATCTATCCCAGCAGAGTGTTGGCCCCCTGACATTGCAGATGCTGAGGTAACAGCCAGCATCTACAAAGCAAAACACACAGCATCAATGGTATGAGATGGTGTCCTGGCTGAGTCCAACATGGACTCCAAGAAGAATGGAATGCCAAATAACACTACTGCTCAATGTCAGCCTTACCACAGGATATGTACCCAAAGAGCAGTGTACAACAACAGTGGTCCTTCTCCACAAAGGTGTTGCCTGAATGGATACTGCAAACTACCACCCCAGAATCCTGACAAGCTTGGTCTGCAAAGCTATGGAAAGGATCAGCATGTACCGCAGACATAAAGATATTGGGGACCTACTGACACTGGACCCTACCCAGTGTGGCTTTCTTAAGTGCAGATCCTGCCCTTTAAACATGTTTGACTCATTTGAAACAGTCATTAAGGTCATTGATGAGGGGAATGTGGTCCACACAGCCTAGCTGGACCTTGCAAAAGGCTCCCATACAATACCCCATGTGTTCATTATAGATAAGCTCACCAGCTTAAATATACACCCCTATGTCAGTAGAGGGGTTGCAAACCAGACCAAGGACAGAACTGACATGGTCAGAAATGCTGCAGCCATGTCAGACTACAAACCAGATATAACTGGCATTCCACAAGGCTTGGTCCTGGGACCTCCCTTGTTTGGTATATATGTCCCACAGGTACAGGCCAACATGGAAGGACTGTGTCTGAATAAGTTTGCAGAGGACTACAAACTGGCCACCATATCTGACCCTCCAGCTGACACAAGCATCCCACAAAAGGGCCACATAGAAACAGACAACTGGTGCCATAGCCATGTCAGCAAGCTAATTGCAGAAAAGTGTATAGTCAACCCCTGTGGATATACAGTAAGTGCCCACCAATTACCACATAGGTGTTAACCCATTAAGTACTTAACATGTAATAAGAGACCTGGGGACACAAGTTGATAGAGATCCTGCATTGGACAAGCATGTGACTGTAGTGGTTACAAAAACATACCCTATACCCACCTACTCATGAAGGTTGTCAGATCTAGATCAGGGGAGGTCATTGTGGCTCTGCAGTCATCCTTCATCAGCGTCACAATTGACTACAATGGCCCCTGTGGGATGTACCTCAGCAGACACCTCCATCAACTGGAAAGACCCCAAAAGTACCTCACCAGGAGTATCAAAGAGCTTGAACAGATGCCATGTGTTGCCTGATTAAACAAACTGCAGCTCCACACACTGCCATACTGCCCGCCCAGAGGCAAGCTGTGCCTGATGTATAAAGCCATGTCCAAGCTGGAATCAATGAACATGCTGCACCTTGTACAATCTGAATGGCAGTGAGCTATGCACATGAGAGACCTGAACCCCAGCACTGACATACATAGGACAAGCTGTACTGAATGATCCATAACACAGAAGCCACCCCCACTCTTGAGTAAACCCCCAGTACAGGTTAGCCAGAGAGTCACTCATTGACTCTCCTCAAGAGGAATCTTGATGAGTGGATGGGAGATGGTAGGTTTACCCTGGGTATCACTGTTATGTCACGGGTAGACGGAGGCACAGTATACTAACCATGACATATGTCATGGCAAGCTCCAGTTACAATGTGTGTCGAAGGACAAACACACTCTCTGACTAGCATTAGAAATGGCCTAGGGCACATCGCTAGTGTTTGCCAATGTCCACCTATATTGTGGAATACACTACCAATGTTGGACAAGCCTGGTTTAAGTAGTTCATATCTGGACATAATGCAACATGGTCATATGTGCACAACTGGCCCCTAACCAGTCTGTTGTGCTCACTATGAAAATTTAAAGCAGTGATAGGACTAAAGCCCAGGATACTGTCCACCACAGTGAAAGTACTGAACCAGTACACTATACAGTACTACAGTGTTAGGTCAGTATGAAAGGATGTTGACAACTGTATGCAAAGTATCCCATGCAAACCCTGCAGGCACAGTATAATCCCTGTTGTGTGCCCAGTGCACACAGTTAAATGACTACAGAGACATAAGTGATATAGTGGATCCCTCTCATATTCAAACATCTTCCACAGATACACAAGTTGTTCATAGAAACAGGGAATGCTATGGCAATAAAGACCTGCAAACAGTCTATCAGCAACAAATATTGTGCATCTGACAATTAAACATATGGGTGTAGAGGTCAATACTAGGCTGTTTGCCCTAGGGAATGAAAGCTTAGCCAGAGTGTGCTTGGCGTCTGTCTCCCCAGTACAGTAGGCTACTGTGCCACTGTAAAGTAGGTCACATAAGGCACCGTTTGAGGCTAGTGTGCTGTGCCTCCATCAAGCAGGGACACAGTGGAGATCCCAGGGGTTGAATTTGCTATGCCACATCCATGTTGTTGGTGTATGCTGGAAGAGGGTTGGTGAGGATCTCTAACAGTAAGTGGGCGTCAGTAACAGACTGAGGGGAGCCTTATCTGCAGTGTCTGGACAATTTCACTGTCAACACTTTGTCGTGATGATTATGAGGGATTGAAGTGTCGTGCCAGTACTGTTCAGAGATGTCCTCCCTCTGTGGGCTACTGCTCTGCAATGTATTAGCTCACTCCGTCTGTTGGACAGCTCATATATGGCGGGTGTACACCTGACAGGTGTCCTGTTGTGGAGGAGTCATGGGTATATTTGGGATAGCATGATCAATGCAAACCTTCCACATGCTCATAGAATGCAATTGTTAAGGATTATGCAGAGTGGCCTGTATACTCCCCCAGCATGGGTCCTTTGAAGTCTTCCACCCCAGTCTTCACAAGTGCAAAGTCTGCTTTTGATAAATACACTTTGTTTGCAGTGACAACCTTGCCTGGGGGTGGGGATGGGATATGGAAGTCAGGGAAAGGTGGGTATGGTCAGATATCAACAATGGTGGTCTACCTCTGGTGTGGAACAGTTAGTGCCCATGTTGCAGATGGTCAGGTGCAATATGTATTCCCCTTTGTGGCTGTGGTGAGTGGTCCTGCCATAGCACATGGACTCACAAATTGTAGTGGCTGTAGGGTAATGTTGTAGAGGTCTGAGTAGTTCCCACACACAATATGCCTGTACCTGACGTTAACAACTGGAATGGTGTATGTGAACACCGTCATATCTTGGCACTGTTCCCAGGGAAGCAAAGTGTGTGTCCTGGATGTGGGAGGGGTGGTCTGAACTGGTTGTGTTGTGTGTTACAGGTCCTGTGGTCATGAAGCATGGTATAGAACATAACCTGCCAGTGCTGATGTGCATATCTGACCCTGAAGTAGGTGGCTGCAAATGCATATATATGCTATCCCCCACCTGACAGGTAGTAATAGATGTACATACCTCTGTATAAATAATGATGTCAGCACCCTATAAATACTGCAGGTGCAGAACAGATGACCAGTAATTTGGATAGTGCGCTCTGCTAATGGGTTTCCCTCAAGTGTCATAACATAGTTAGGTAGGGGTTTGAATCCTGCAAATGCTCAGTGTGTGTGTGTGGGGGGGAGCGGGGTTGGTGTGTGTGCAATTTTGTGTGAGAGAAATGTCCCTTTTGGCAACTAGGAGAACACACTACAGGATGCACATTCCCCTTTCTAAACACTGATGATGTTAGCACCCTATAAGTACAGCAGGAGAAGAGAAACTTCTCAGAAATGCGAATAGCGTGCTCTGGTAATGCATCCGTCTTGAGTGTCATAACATAGTTAGGTAGGGGTTTGAATCCTGCAAATGCTGAGTGTGTACAATTCAGTGTGAAAGTAATGTCCCTTTTGGCAACTAGGAGAACACACTACAGGATGCACATTCACCTTTCTAAACACTGATGATGTCAGCACCCTATAAGTACAGCAGGAGAAGAAAAACCTCCCAGTAATGCGAATAGCTCGCTCCGCTAATGCGTCTGTCTTGCGTGTTATAACATAGTTAGCTAGGGGTTTGAATCCTGCAAATGCTCAGTGTGTGTGTGCAATTCTGTATGAGAAAAATGTCCCTTTTGGCAACTAGGAGAACACACTACAGGATGCACATTCCCCTTTCTAAACACTGATGATGTCAGCACCCTATAAGTACAGCAGGAGAAAGGAAACCTCCCAATAATGTGAATAGCGCGCTCTGCTAATGTGTCTATCTTGAGTGTCATAACATAGTTAAGTAGCGGTTTGAATCCTGCAAATGCTCAGTGTGTGTGTGTATAATTCTGTGTGAGAGAAATGTCCTGTTTGGCAACTAGGAGAACACACTACGGGATGCACATTCCCCTTTCTAAACACTGATGATGTCAGCACCCTATAAGTACAGCAGGAGAAGAGAAACCTCCCAATAATGTGAATAGCATGCTCTGCTAATGCGTCCGTCTTGAGTGACATAACATAGGTAGGAGTTTGAATCCTGCAAATGCTCAGTGTGTGTGTTTGGATGAGGGGGGTTAGTGTGCGTGCAATACTGTGTGAGAGAAATGTCCCGCTTGGCAACTAGGAGAACACACTACAGGATGCACATTTCCCTTTCTAAACACTGATGATGTCAGCACCCTATAAGTACAGCCAGAGAAGAGAAACCATCCAGTAATGCAAATAGCATGCTCGGCTACTGCATCTCATGGTAGTGTCATAACATAGTTAAGTAGGAGTTTGAATCCTGCAAATGGCATGTGGGGGGGTGGAAGTAGGGTGTGTGAGAGAACTGGGGGTGGAAGTAGGGTGTGTGCAATTACATGTGTGAGAGAACTGACCCTTTTGGCAACCAGTACAACACACCAGCTGCTGCATATTCCAATCTCTACACAGAGATGATGTCAGCACCCTACAAGTACAGCAGAAGAGGGCAAATCTCCCAGTAATGCAAATAGCACGCTCTGCTACTGCGTCTCTCACTACTGTCATAGTACAGTTAGTTATGGCTTTGAATTCCACAAATGCCACGTGTGTTTTTGTCACACAGAATGCCCATGTGTGTGGGTTGTTGTTCACAATAATGCATGACATCGATTCAACCAGTAATGGCAATGCACACAGATGATGTATGTGTGTGCCAAATACACATATATACCTGTGACCTTCAATAGTTCCCATGTCTGACGCCTGCCACATGTGAATACATGGTATTTGCACTGGATAACATTATGACTGTGGTTTTCTGTGCGGGTGCTGCATGTGGTATGTGTATATACAGTGTGAGTTGTATATGGTATCATCCTAGCAGCGAGGGATACACATCTGGTCTGGGGCATATAGTCTACATGTTGTTGATGAACAGGTGCTGCATGTTTTCACCTGTTGTGGGACTGGTAACAAGTTGTTCCATAGCAATGCAGTGACTACATGCTAGGAACCTTTCAGCTATGGTGTTGTAGCTACAGTAATTCATCAGCATTCAGTAATACATCAGCAGTCTTGGTGAGGGTATGATGCCAACCAATGTCAGGGTCATACCAGCCTGTGCCACATGCTCAGAGAGCCCTTCTATGTTCCCTATCATGTAGTCCAGGGAGGTACATCACAGGTCAGCCATTGTGGCATGGACAATGACTGAGTCATATGTGTCCATGCCTCTGACTGACCTGTATGCTTGTGTTATGTGGTGGACCATAGTGCTCCACGGGCATATCACTGTGACCTTCACCTTGTCCAGCCTGGTGAGCGGGACCTCACTGTACCGGACAATAAAGGTACCTAACACAACTGTAGCAGGTGTGTTGTCTAGCCGTACAGGCTGTGATTGTTTGGCACACAGGATTTGTGTGTTATGTGTTGCACATGCTGTGTTCCGGCTTAACATATGCCTGTGTGCCAGCTGCAGAGGTGTCTGCTGCTCAGGCAGGATGCTATTCTGAGGCTCCAGAAATGCCCCAGTGTGTTCATGTGTTTGGATTGCTGTCAGTGTAGGTCTACATCAGACTGGTATTGTAGTCACTGTAGTATTTCATTCCACCTGACAGGTTATGCCAGTACTGGGTTCAGAGTTCTTAGTCCCCAGTTTGGCTATGTGGTTGCATCTCACACATGTGTTGTACGTCCATGTGTAGGGGAGAGGGTTGACTGTGTACATGTGGCAGCTGTGACATTGCCACATGACTCACATATTCCACAACTGTACCATAGAGGTGACTGACAAGTGACCTTTGCACATGCTACCATAGTATTGTGATTGCCATGGTGATTAACAGCACATAGGGCCAATGGGGAACAAGGTACAGAAGGTGAGTATGTGAGAGTGTAGTGCCTGTGATTAGTTAGCACTGGCATATATGACTGCTCACTTGGTCAAATGCCAGGTAAGTCATATGCAATGTGTCACAGGCAACGTACATGCGAACAGGACAAACAGTGACGTTCTGCCAAGTGAGACATGGACATACATATAGTAAGCTATGCAGATGTCGCTAGGAATCCGCAGAAGCTCTGTAAATCTGCATTGCAGGTGGAATCAGTGTTCCAGGGTAACTGCAAGAAAACATGCATGCAAACAAAGCTACAGTAAGCAGGGCTGCATGTAGTCCATTGTACAACAAACAAGCTGTACCACTTCCAGTAGGTAACAGTGCAAATATGCATGCACTATACACATGTACATGGAAATACACAGGTCAGATGGCCAGGGTACAGTCTCAGCACACACAAGTGTACAGACCATGTACCGTCAGGATGTACAATAACCAGATGGAAACCCAGGTGCTCACACCTGCAGTAATACACATGTCAAATAACAGACACTGAGCCTTCACTCAGTGGTTCCATACTTAGTAGAATGTATGCTACCTGTTCTGCCACCACAGTATCCCTGACATTTATGGGGACTCTCCCTCCTGTGAAAGTTAGTTTTGTGTGTTGGGGCTGTCTAGCATGGTAGGAGATGTGAGCTTGCAGTGCTAGGGTGCTCCTGTGTGTCCTGTACCAGTCGTGTTGTACTGCACACATATCAACATTTTCAAACATCTGCATTGCAGAGTCCAGTGTGGGCAACATGCCACTTTCAGTTTACATGTCCATCATTGCGTATCAATACTTTCATTACCTTATCCCCTGTGCTACCTATGTATGTGGCCTTCTGTTGACATCCTTACCACCAGTATGCAAACATGTGCAGATGATACACTATGGTACTTACCATGGGTGTAGACAACAGTACAAGACAATCATACCCTTACTGCATCAGGCATGCTGGGATATACCCACAATTATATCAGCACACAGTACTGTTAACAACATGATACTATTACTACACGCCTATGTAGTCACCCTGTGCATCAGCAACATGTTAACCTGTACCTGCACTGATGTTACAGATTGCAGGAGGTGGCACAGATTCATCATATGCACAGGGTGTGAACTTGGTATGCCTGAGTCTGCCACTGATACCACCAATTGACATGTATGTGTATGTGTGTTGGTGAGGGACAGCAGTACATGGTGGGGCAATGTTGATGCAGTGTGTGCGTGTATGCGGTAGCCCTAGGTGTTGTCAATTTGCATGTGTGTATGGATGCACACAGTTCCACCTCATGGCTGCCATATACTGGTGTTTGTGGACAGCCACAGACTGTACCTGCCAGGTCATACAGATCAGTGTCTCTGGCCACGGACACGGTACCTGTGCCTTGCAGGGGTGCTATGGACCATATCCGGTACCAATCCAGACTGGGTACTGTCATTAGAAGCAGGTGTTCATTGACTGGACACAGATCCCTGTTGGGCCTGTCCAGAGCCACGTGCATGTGGTCTCCTAGGGCAGTCTGCTGACAGCACAGACCCAGCATTGCTGGGGCTGCTGCTGGCACTATGGGGGTGGCTGCGGCCCTGTCATCCACGACGACTGCCAGCTGCTGCTGTTGCTGGCATACGCCCACGTCGACACCTCAACTGTCCACCATTGCCCTGGCTCATGGACATGTAGTTGTGGAACTGATCTAATATGTCCCCACAACGTCTGTCTATGACATCGGTGAAATTACGGATGGTAGCCGCAATGTCACGCATACTGTCAGTCATGGCTGTGCGACATGCTGTCAGCTCCCTCAGACCCTGTCTGGTGTACCATTCCATACGTGACCGTGCCTGCATGACAGCCCGAAATATAGCTGAGGTTGTAAGACCTCTGTGGGCACTTCTGACAGGGGCAGTACACCCACGGATGCTCCCACGAGAACCCCTGGACATCTGTCTGTGTGGTACCATCTCAGGGCCATGCCCATGGCTGCTGTGTGGGGAAGCATGTGCCACAGATACCACATTACCCTGGTCAATGCCCACTGTATCCTGTCCATCACCTAGGGACATTGGTGACAAAGGATGTATTGGCAGGATGACTGTGCACATTGATGGGGTTGACAGCTGTGTACTGTCAATTGGCTGACCAATGACGGACCCTGGCACACCTTCCTGTGCCATTACACAGATGTCATCATTATCAGTACCCGGGGCACCTGATTCAGGTTCCCTGCTGCATGACACCAGAGCAGCACCAGAACCTGTGGGAGGGAAACAGGAAACACAGTTTACAATGTCTACACAATGATACCAGTGATGCACACATGCACACATGCACACGTGCACACATGCACAGGTGCACACATGCACACATGCACACATGCACAGGTTCACACATGCACACATGCACACATGCACACAGTTGCACACAGTTGCACACTTGCACACAGTTGCACACTTGCACACACTTGCACACTACTCAGTATGCAAGATATCAACACACAGACACAGACACACCTGCATGCATACACAGAGCACTACTAAGTGAGCCCGATATTACTATTACTATCAAGACTATTAAAGGTATTGTTAACACACACTCACCAGCATGGATAGGCTGCATTGCTGTTACACCGGAGGGACCTGCAGAAGTGAGGAAATTAATGTCAGTGGGCACAACTGTGCCATTGTTACTGAGTATGATACAGGTCAGTAGTACAACAGTTGCCTTTCACAGGTCAGCTGCTGATATTGAGAATATCACACTTGCACATTAAATACTATGATGACAGCTACAAACCAAGGGCACATCTCACACATGCATTAACTACCAGTGTACACAACAGTCAACTATACATATGGCATATTACCTGCACACCCCCCCCTCACTGTCTTTTTTTTGGGGGGGCCCCCCCAGGTGCCCCCAAGGCCCCTGGACACGCCCCTTTTGGGGGCCTTCCGGGGCCCTCCCCATGGCTCCTGGGGGGGCTGTGCCACAAAACCCACTTTCCCCGGGGGCTCCCCTGCCGGGCCTATGGGGCTTGGGGCCTGTTTGGAAATCCGACTTGGGGGTTGCGCTGTTTGCTTGGCAAAATGCGGACCCTAAACCCCTTCCCCATTCCCGGCTCTTTTGGGCATGTTGGGTTTGGGGAACTGACAAAGCCCCAGCCTTTTGGGGGGGAAACGGGAAAAATTTACAAGGGTTAAACCAATGATCCCTGTCACAGGGCCCTGTCCCAACATCCCGGTGCCCCCAGACCCTGCCGGTTCCTTTCCAAGGGAAAATGAAAAGCCCATCCCTTAAAAGGTTGAAGACCTTTGTTCTGAGGGGGGTTAACCACGGAAAAAATGCTCCCACGAGAACCCTGGACCATTTCTTTTACCTTTTAAAAAGGGCCAAAATCCCCATGGTGGCTGGGAAGGGAGGGCCCAAAATAAAATTAAAGGGTAAATGAAAACTGTCCAATTGTTCCCCTGGGGGAAAACATTGGTGAAAAAGGGTTGTTTCCAGGTACTGGGGTTTTGGGGTTACACTTGACTTAAATTTGGTGACCAAAACCGGACCTTCCCTTCCCTTTAAACCCCAGTGTAAAAACCATTATCATATGGCATATTCCGGTTCCTGCTTGGGGGGGCCCAGCCTTAAACAGGGCCGTTTTGTTTTTGGGGGAGGGCCAAAACACATGATGCCCTCCACTTGAAGGGGTTTACCACCCCACCCCCGGGGAAACCTTTTCCCTTTGGGGAACCACTTTGCACACTTTCTGTTAAAATCACTGCAAAGGCCCCTGTATATTCCTATTATTAAAAGCCTTTTGGTATTTTAACCCGATGGAAGGTCTTCCCACAGGGACCCCCCCGGTGATTCGGTGGGCAAAAAGGTATTGATAATAAACCAGGTCGGTGTCCCCAACCAGTTCCCTTTCACGGTACCCGGGCCTAAAAAGGAAATAAAAATTGAAAAATTTACAAATTTGGGCCCATACACACATTACTCGTGTTGGTTAAACATTTTAAATTTTAATTTGTTGTTTTGGTGGTTAAAAGGGCCGGTTGGGGGTCCCCCAAATGGGGGTTTGGGCCCCTGGTTGGCTTAAAACCGGGATTGGTAAAGGTCCCCCTTGGGGTTTGTATTTGGTTGGGTACTCATTTGGATTGACCCCCCTTCCCTGGTTTTTCCCCCACCCCCCGCTGGAAATTTTTTAAAATTCCCTTTAAATTTAAAAATAAGGGTTTTTCCCCGGGGCCTTTTGGGAAAATAAAAGGGCTGCCCCTTTGTTTTTTGGGGAAATTTGGTCATTGGATAAAACCCCATATAAGGACCAAGAATCCCCACAAAGGGACCCTTTTTGGGTGGACCCCCCTGCTTTTTGTTGATGGAATTTTTACTGCGGGAAACCAATGGGAACTTCTGGATGGAAAGGATTTTCCAATAAAACACCCGGGGCCTTTGGGGGAAAAAAGGGAATTACAGGTCCCCGGTTCCATTATTTTCCGGGTAAAACCCTAAAGTATGTTTCCAAAAAAAATTTTCCATCCCCAAGGGGAAAATTGTAACCCAGGTTGGGGTTTAACTGGCATTTATGGTGCTTTTTCCTTGTTTCCAAGGGTTGGTGGGCCTAAAAAAAATCAACTTAATGGGCCTTGGTTTTCCCGGGTTGAGTTACTAAATAAAGGGAAACCCTTGGTTTTCATACCAAACACAATATTATGTTGGTTGTGGAGGGGTTTCCCCTCCAAAAAGGGCCCTTAATTAAAAACAAAAAATAAAATTTTAAAATACAATACAATCCCTTTGCTTTGGGGGGTGCACATTTTTTTGTTTGGTTGGTGTGTAGGGTTTGTGTTTAAACAGTTACACAGGGTGACTCATATGGCATATTACCTATCTGACTAACATTCAGCAGGGGTATGTGTGACATGTACTCATGGGGAATCTTGCTTCTTAACGCTGTGTGGTTTATTGCAGGGTATGTCTTATCTGTGGGTAGGAACCTGTACCTCCACCATGTGCTCTCTACTGCAGTGTCAAGGACGACACGCAGCGGTCATTTAAGTTGTGGATGGTGTGAGGTGTTACTATGGTTGTTGGACATCTGTCATGGGTGTGACTTAAGTATGTAAATCCAGGAGTGGTAACCTCTATGTGGGTAGTATGTGTGTACTCTGTGGTGTTGTTAGTCACTGTGCATTGGTAATGTGTTTGAGTGCATTGTCACAGTGTTGTACATGTCACTGTGTCCTTCTCCATATCTGTAGCTGTCATGGCAGCCATTGTGTGGTGTGGAGGGGTACACTGACCTACATGTCCATAGCTGACACACCATGTCTGCTGACACATACCATGTGCAGGAATTCCAGGAATAGTGTGCCACTGTGACTATCATTGGGGGGACTATTGTACACATTTATGACCCTGTTCACCCCTGACACATGCAGTGGTGGGCAGCCAATCACATATCTGGTGGTTACTGGTGTAGGTGATTTGAAATGGGGTATGGTACTCCAGTTTCGACACTGGTGTTCACTTTGTCACCAGGCACCTGTTGCAATACATCTGTGCACATGTGCCTCACTCAGAATATATACATCTCTCTCTATATATATATATGCATATATATATATATATATATATATATATATATGTATATATATATATATATATATATATATATATATATATATATATATGTCTGTATACATATACACATATATATATCGATGTACATATATTGCTATAGATATGGAGAGGGGGAGTGTGACAGAGAGGGGGTGAGAGTGCCAGAGGGGGTGGGACAGGGGGAGTGTGAGATCGTCATATACAGTCATATCTGTAGATAGTCAGATCTGTCTGTCTATGTATATGTATCTACAAATATCTGTATCTGTATGTGTGTATTACATATATATGTTTCTACATATTCTATCTATCTACATCTGTCTAAGTATTCCTACATCCCTCTCTATCTATGTATACATATATGCATATTATATATATATATATATATATATATATATATATATATATATATATATATATATATACATACATATATTGACATACATACATATCCATATGATAGATAGGTATATCAACATGTTTGTTTACAAAACTGTATACACACACTAACATACTGCTAAACATACATAACTGTGAAACCTACTTTGTACATTGCACTACAACCTACATTCAACCTACATTGATATGTGCACATAGATGCCCTCACATACATATGTATGTACAGCCTTCACTGATAGTTGCTGTATGTCCCCTGCCCTATGCACATCTTCATATACATATGGATACAGACCAATGACACATATGGAGGGTTCACAGTATGTAGACTTTTATAGTATTACTTTACATTACCTGTGTTTGTCACAGCTGCTTGCATTGCCTTTTGGTTTGGTGTCCTGCTGCTGCTCCGGTTTACAGATGTCAGCTTTCTAGTAGGTTTTGTTGAGTGTTTTTGTTTGTGTATGTTTTTCTCTCTCTCTCTTTGTCTCTCTCCCTACCTCCAGAGGGTGCAATGAAAGTATTTCATGTGTGGACTGGGAGTACAGCATGCTTTTGTAGGTATCTGCATATGTCCATGTGATGGCCTCTGCACCAATTGTTAGCCAGCATTTGCTAATTGCATGCAGCAAGTTATGTACTGATTGCAGTTCTCACTGTGATTCCAAGACAGTGCTATAAAAAGGTATGTGAGATAGGCGTAGCCCTTTCAGAGTTTAAGGGCAGGGACCATGCTGGTATGCTGTGGACACTGTTCTGTGAGTGTAAAGGTTAGTATCTCTCTCATATTTCTGACTGTGTTGTAGATTAACATTTCTCCATTTATTTCTCCAGTTTCTTGTACTAAGTGTGTATGTACACTGACACCTAAGACTACTACTACTGTTAATGTGGGTGTGTGTGCTTTCCTGTGGGACATGTCGTGTAACTGGTATATAGCAGTGGCTCTTGTACTTTGTTGCTATGGCTTTAATATTTGCCCTTTACATTCACTACTTGTATGCCTGCTAGGTGTCTTGACTTAGTGTGTTGCTGTGGCTTTCCTATTTTCCATGTACATTCACACCTTGGAATGCTTGCTATATCTGCTAGGGTGTTACTGCATGCAGTGTGGTCTGGCCATGGTGTGGGCCTTGACATCTATTAGGGTATTTGAGTATGCTGCTGAGCAGGCCCCAGAGACTCTCAGGTGCATCTTTTATCTGCCTCATGGAATGGTACATATCAGTGGGGTACACCCATTAAATTGTCTGGTATTCTGCAGTTGTGACTGTGGGTTAGCATGAGCATATGTATTACTGTACTATTTCCGATGTGCAAGTGGTGCATACTTTCAGTACTTCATAGTTACCATTGCAGGTGTTGTAACACCTTTCTGCCTACTGTTTGTACATTTCACAGGGAGTCTGTGGGGCATCCCTGTAACTCAGTCACTGTTGCTATGTCTAGGCTCTTAACTATTCAACTATGGCAGTGTCAGACCTCTCAAGTGTACAGATATTTGCAGGATGTCCACATTTTTGCCTCATATTTTGGTCAATATCTCATAAACAGCTTTTTCTGGCAAATCACTCAGGGCTCAAGTCAGACTATAGTGACAAACATTTCAGTTTCAGACTTCATACCCTTCCAAACATCCAACATAATGCAAAACCTGTTACTCTCTCAACTGTCTAAGTTTGTTGGAGCAATATTTGGAATGTGTCCCTGTTTTGGGCCTTTGCTCCACATTTTTATTACTTAGTCTGGATGTGTTGCTGTAAGAGGTTGTGGGGTATGGGCAGTGATTATCCTGCTGTGAGTATGTGTGTGGCTTGCAAGGTGCTACAGTGACATTATTACCAAATAGCTACCAACTAGCATGGCTGTTTCTGTTCACACACTACTATTATAGAAATCCACTACATTTGACAGTAAATATACATGACATGCTTTGTGTACTACACATCCTATATTCCCTTTACATTCATTCCTACTATTGCATGATATATTTATTGTAGCACAATGTTCTTATATAACAGTCATGGCTTAGTGATAAGTCAGGCAGACTACTGTTTCCAAGGTCCTCGGTTCGGGACTGACAGTGGGATTTTATTTTGCTTTTGAGCAGACTACAGGCCTTGTCATTCAGAGTGACTAAGGCACTTTTAAGCAGTTGTAACTGGGTTAGCGCTGGTTTGCGCGGAGCTCACGCATGCGCACTGGCGTTCAGCTCCGCGCACACCCGCTTACAACTGCTTAAAAGTGCTTACTCTTGCGCACACCCGTGCTAATTTCTTTGAAAGAAATGAAAATGGGGAGACAAGAAAGTGGTGAAAAAGGGGTCACAAAGAGGGTAAGACAGTAGGGAAACAATCTCAGGTTTTGCAGGAGGGATGTAGATAAGGCCCATAGCTGCCCATTTCTTCATCAACAACAGCTGTGCATATGTTTGTAATTTGGTGTGACATTTGAAACCTTCCACCCCTGAGAGAGGTGTAAGGACAACAATAATACTTGTTGTACAGCCAATTGTAATTGACAGTTTCCATGTCCAGCAGACATGTGTGCAAAATGGGCAGCTATGTATGGGGCGTAATTTTTTTGTGGGTACAGAGTGCCCTTTTTTTTTTTTTCAGGTGAGAGTGGTATGTCTGGTACAGGAAGTCGGTATAGCTGGGGAGGTAGGTTGGGTAGCTTAACAGACAAGACAAACAAGACACATACAGGGGCGGTGTATGACACATGTAGGGGGGTTACACAATTGACGGGGACGGATGTTTGGATATCTAGAAACCATGAGCCCACAGATGGCAACAGTGGAACTGATATCCCCACACATGGGCAGTTGCCACTGTGCCTTCACTGCCCAGGACAGGGCTGTGCTGGGGGCTGTGTAGGCCGGGAAGCAGGCACGCCCATTAGTTGTGCCACCCATGCCTCAAGCTGGTGTAGGGGCCCAACAACAGCTTCCCGGATCTCCCTTACGCACCACAGTCCGGACATTACGGAGGGTGAGTGGATGTTCTCCTCCGGCCACACTTGCAGAGGGGGGGCGAGCCCCATCCCCTGCAGCACTTCCACCCGCAGGTGGCACAGGGCCACCGGAGGAGGGTCTGGACTGGGCACTACTGCCAGGTGCACTCGCCAGCTGAGGAGGGAGAGGTGGGTCCGCTGGAACCCGCCTTCCCTGTCGTCCTATATTTTGCATTATGTTATGACAGTTTGGGTTAGTAACGTACAATACCATTCACAATTAGTTGTAACAGCATGCATTAGTATTCCCATTAACCAAACACCCAGATATTCAAACCATTGAACAGCAAGCATAACACATGCATAATTTGAACAGCAATACACAGTCCAACAACATGCAGGGTTGATTGATGGCAACAGGCCATCAGGTTTGGATGTATGAACAGGGCAGATGCATCAACGTGCATGCAAATATGTATGAACCAACAGGACAAATGTCCAGGGGTGTTAATTGTGATTGCACATACCAATTTCATGTGGAATGGATTATATGTGGTTATAGGGTAGGGTGAAGAAAATTTAATTAACAACTTCAAATACCAATACATATGCTGTACATTTCTAATAGCTGCAGATATATACACACTACAGTTCTGCCTACAGTTTCCTATGTGATAACTACTTCAGGTTGGTGATAGGAATGTTACTGCTACATCAATATACATTTTCATTTTATTCATACACATTCATATCTGGCTCTGTTCAGCTACATCATCCTGCTACATTTGCTTTACATAGCTATAGACAACTGTGGATGTTTGGTATTTCAGACAACCATACTATCTGCATATTGCAGACTGAGAGCAACATATCCAGATTTTGGGACACACATTCCAGCTGCGGTACTGTTTTCAACACATGTTACTGTTTGGTTCTGCCTGTCACATTCATTTCATTCTGTACTGACTGCAGTATACTTTATTCAGGAGTTATTACTACTTTATTGGTGGATTCATAACTCTTTCTCACACTCTCTCACTTGTTTTATTTTTACAATTCAGGATGGTACTTAATTCTAGGCTTTATTGACATGTTTTACCTGTAGTTATAACAATCCTTTCCAACATTCTCACTTCTGTCATGTTTCTGTATTTCAACAGGGATATATTTCACACGTGTTTTACTCAGCTTCTGCAGCTGTACTTTTCAGCCTGCTGCAGGTTATGTACTATTATATTACAGGTGGGACATCTTTATTTCAGACTTGTTTAATTTTTATGTTTGGATTACAGGCTGCATCATACTTTTGTAATCAAGCAATACTTGCAAACCCTCTTACACTGTTACTTGCACATTTTATTAATTAGTGACTACACTGCACTCTTTTGCTAACTGTCATACTTATATATTTATTTACAGTTACAGGGAGAGAATTACTGACCTGCCTGGTGGTGCAACTGTGCCAGCCTATCGCCATAGGCTCTACAGTTCACAGAACGGACACCTGCAGCTGTAATATAAATAATGTAATATTGGAATACACATCTCCATAATATCAGCTAGGTTAATTTCTTACATAAATAATTACATGTAACTTACTCAGTAGTGGGGCATTGGGCATTTGCCGGGCCTCCAGGATCCAACAGTTCAGTTGGTCCTGCTTCCATCTCTTCAGGTCCGCATGGTGGTGACGGACCTGCTCACCAGTCCTTGGTATCCCTGTGGCACTGGTGAGATCATGAGCCAACCGGTCCCACACCTCAGCCCTATATGCTCCCCACAGGACCTGGCCCTGCATGAGTTGGGCCTCATGATTGTGGACAAGGAGCCAAACCATATATTTGGACTCCTCAATGCCCCACCTCTGTGCTCGGAAGCAACTACCCTCACCTACACCTGACATTCTGGCTGCAAGTCGGTTCTACAATCGGTTATGCTGTGTATTCCCACCTATGGGGCTTATATATGCCGTTTTCCCCGCACTTATCTGTGATTGGCCATTTTGGAATTGTATCAGCTTCACAAAACCTGCTTTGTCATTCTCCTCTTTCTATTTATTCCTATATATATATATGCTATTACTGCATTTCTAAGTGCAACTGTCATGCCTTAGTGGTTCAGTACCTTGACTATGGTGCATGGTATCTTGGGTTCGAACCTGGCCATTGCTTTTTATATTTTATGACTGTCTACACAGGCTAGGAGGTGTGTCTGTGTAAAGGCAGTTTTGATACAGCTTGCTCAACGTTGCCCTTCGGTTAGCTTGTTGGCGCGGTGCGCAGCCCCGCGCAAATGGATCACGCTGGTTTACACATGGTTTGGCTGTCAGCACGCATATTACGCTCAGCTCAGCAATGGGCACACAGTTAAAGCGTGTTAAAATGCTGCTCAACCCCGGGCACTCATTTTCCACCTGTTAAACCACTGCTCACCTACGGGCACTCATTTTATACCTGTTAAAACACTGCTCACCTACAGGCAGATGTACTCAACTTGTTAGACTGTAGCTCAGCTATAGGCACATCTGACATTTTTTTTTTTATTATCTCACATTTCTTCAAAATACATGGCCCATTTCATTACATTTTACATGAAATATAATTTTATATGTGTACATATATGTCAGGGACTTGTTTCATGGTTATTTCACTAAAAATAAATATTGATGTTGTGGGGGCTCGAACCATGACTGCCTGCTCTTCAACCAACGTCTCTACCGCTATGCTATTGCTTCTTGGCTTACTTTGCATATTTAGTTCTTTTATGCTTTTCCACTGACTGCTAACTGTGGCTAAGCTACGGGCACGCCTGCGCAAACGAGCACACTCACGGGCAAACATCTTTACAATTTAAAAAAAAGAATTATAAGATGTTTATTTCTACATTTTATGTTCGTAGTCTGTGGGGGCATGTGTTGTGTTGTGTTTATTCACATTTACACGGGCTCTGTCATGGGGGTTTACTTTCGGGACTTTTACTCTTCTGGGGGCGTGTCCGTTTGCAGGGCTCGGCCTATAGACACGCCGCCTACTGTCTTGCACGGACCGTGTTAGCCTTAGGTGTGATTCAGCATGCCCTCATGCATATGCATGACATGCTGACGTCACACCGTTTAACTGCAGCCTCCATGTAAGCCTTGTAACTCTTACACGGAGGCTTCATGAATCCTGCCCATTGTTTTACTCCACCTACCTAAACTATAGATATAAACAGTTGCTACTTTTTTATTTAGGATTTGAAAAAGGTTAAAAAACCAAAAGCGCTTATCCGTTCAGCAGCTGGACTGTATCAGTTTTAAAGTATAAGTACTAATAAAGTGAACCAGTTTTTAAATTTTAATAAGTTCGGCTTTGGTGACAGTTCGTTTTTGTTTATTTTACGTTGGCGATTTGTCTAAACAAACTGCCTTTAGTGGTGAGATTAACAAGCTTGTTTGTGTAAACTATAGATATATGTGTCTGAAACCATCTCTGGTATACTAGACGTTGCCCATATCATACAATACTCCCCCCTTTCATGTGCTGCATGCATCTTTACCGTTGCAGTATACACAAACTGCAACACAGTGTACCCTTCCCTTTATGCCTACAGAATGCACAGACTCCAAGGTACTATGTCTTTCCCATACAGTGATGCTACTGCTACATGCATCCCTAACACCTGCAGGATATACAGTCTGTAATGCTGTGTACTTTCCCATTACAATGCTACTCCTGGAGCTAACTTTGCTATTGTTGCTGGCAGCACAGTGAGTGATGGAGTATGTCCATGGTACAGACTACCTTTTAGTGCCCTTGCTGCAGCTGCAGACTATGATGTCCACAATGCCACCCTGCTGCCAGACCCCAAGAACCTTTGCAGCCTATGCAGTGTTCAGTGTGCTGTTGAAATGAATGTAGTGTATGGTGCACCATGATTATACTCCAAAACAGGAAAAAAGATAAACCTTTTACCTGCTTCTGTAGAGTGAGGCCTGACTTTGACAGTGCCTTCAGAGATGTGTAAAAAGTACAGTTGTGTACACTTACCATAAATGTAGATGTTCGAGTGTATTCACTGTTGCAGTCATTACAGTTGGGTAATCTGCTGGCAGGTTGCCCTCAGTCGGCCTGATTAACAAAGTCGTGGGTCCTGCGTTGGTTGCTGTCCCTTTTTCCATGACGTCAGGTCGTCAGGGATATAAAATATGCAGCCGAAGCCATTACATCAGTTTTTCTTGCCCCAGATGTCAGGTGCCCCCCAAAAGGGGAGCAATATATATATATATATATATATATATATATATATGTGTATATAAGTAATTAAAAAACACAAAAATATACATTCAAACAAAAGCAAATACACCAAAAAGGCTTTTAAGCATAGTAAAAGAAAGTAGAGGTATAGTAAGAGAAAAACAGGGGGCTGGAGGGAGGGAGGGTAACCAGGACTGCAACAGTGAATACACTCAAACATCTACATTTATGGTAAGTGTACACAACTGTACTATGTTCTTCATGTTTCACTGTTCCAGTCATTGCATTTGGGTAGATTCCCAAAGCTATGGTTGGGACGATGGATTTATACAGCATTAGGACCAGCTATAAGGCCCTGCAAAACAGCAGTGGCAAAGCCAGCTCTGGATTTAGAGAAAATTGGTAAATGATAATGCTTGGTGAAAGTATGAACTGAACTCCAGGTAGCAGCTTCTAGAATATCCCTGGTAGGAACACCTCTGAGAAAGGCTGTAGAAGTATATGCAGCCCTGGTGGAATGAGATCTTATCCCCTGGGGGATAGGTTTTCCATGGTGCTTATAGCAGAAATTAATGCAATGGCTTATCCATTTAGAAATGGTTTATTTTGAAATAGCCTTTTCCTCTGCCCCTGCAGCAAATGCTACCAGCAGTTGCTCAGATTTTCTTCGAGATTTAGTCTTGTCCAAGTAGAATCTAAGTTGTCTGTGTACATCCAACGAATGCAGAATCCGCTCCCCCTTGTTCTGTGGATTGGGAAAGAAAGTTGGCAAATGAATGGACTAATTAAGAGCTACACTGGATACCACCTTGGGCATGAAGGATGGATTGGTCCTGAGTGACACCCTGTCTGCATGAAAGATGATGAAAGGCTCCACTGTCATAAGTACCTGTAATTCAGATATCCTTCTAGCTGAAGTGATTGCTAAAAGGAAGGCTGTTTTCCAGGAAAGAAATTTTAAGTCTGCAGTAGCAGCTGGCTCGAAAGGAGGTAGAGTGAGTTTCTCCAATACAAAGTTAACGTCCCAGGCAAGGGTTGGAGCTCTCCTGGGTAGACTCAAGTTTTTGGCCCCTCTGAGATACTGCTTTAGCAGAGGATGAGAGAAGGGGGGGGGGGTTCTGTGTTGTAATGAGCTGAAATGGCTGAGGCATGGATTTTTATGGAAGAAAAAGCCAGGCCCTTGTGAAGCATCTCAGTTAAGTATGTAAAGTTTCCCCAAAAGAAAAATCCTCAGGGGGAGAAGCAGAGGGAATGGAATCCTCTGCATCAGAGTCCTCATAAGTAGGTATGGACAAATCCAGGTCATTAGAAGAGTCAGAAGAAACAGAGTCCTGTTCAGAAGATTCATAGTCAAGTTCAGCCCTAGGCCTCTTGGAAGGGGGGGGGGGGGTTGACTACCCCTGATTAGAGTAATTAAATCTTCAGCCATTTCGATTATTTGTTTTTTTAGAACCACTGGTATATTGATGCTGCAGAAAATGCTGGTAGTCCACAAAGTAAAGCAAAAAAGTTTATTGTAAGACAATAGAAAGCTGGTAAGCGCTTTCGTCCTCAACAAAAGTACTTCATCAGACAAATTAAAATCAAACACAGAACACATTTTAAAGACTCCCTTTGTGCTTCACATGATAGTAGCCACTCCCCATAAGTAACAAAAATTTAAAACGGCAATACAAACTGTGATGTCAATGACAAAATGTTAAATAAATGCATGTTACTAGATATAAAAAAAATACAGAAAATATATAAAAAAGATCATCCACTTCACAATTTTTTAAAAGAGCAATGAATAAATATATAAATAAATATATAAACATATAAATAAATAATCATCTGTTTAAAGCTCTCAATTTTAAAAGGGAATTAATGGAGAGGTTCATAGGTGGGTACTAGGCTATCTGCCCGAAGGCATTTATAAGCCTAGCCAGAATGTGTTGGCTTTCGCCGTTCCCTTAGCTTAGTTCCCTGTGCCTCTGTCCAGCAGAGCCACTGAAGTGATCTCCAAGGGAAACTTTCTGTTTCCCATCCACTCGTATAGGTTCATAGGTGGGTACTAGGCTATCTGCCCAAAGGCATTTATAAGCCTAGCCAGAATGTTTTGGCTTTCACCGTCCCCTTAGATTAGTTCCCTGTGCCTAAGGGATTCATTTAAACCTGGCCAGTTGTTCACATTTAATAACAACTGCCAGTATAATTCTCTCTTTTCTAGTAAGGCAGACCATGCACCTCCCCTGATATCCATCGTGACACCATCAATAATAAAAAAATTAAAAGTGTGGTCACTGTTCTCTGAGATATGTTTATACAAGGCATTTGTCTCTTTGCCTGTTCTTATTTCATACAAATGTTCATATATTCTGTTTTTAAATTTTCTATCAGCTTTTCCAGTGTAAAAACAATCACATAGTTTACAGAGGGCACAATAAATAATACGTTCAGAGTTACAGTTATACTTATTTTTTATATGAATCTTAGTGTTGTTGATCATAAATACTGTTCCTTCCTTTATAAAGGGACAGTATCGACACATACCACACTTCAACATACGTCCATTCGAAAAATGATTCACAGCATGTCCTTTCTCGAAAAAAAATTTAAATTTCTACCTTTTCTAAAAATAACAGTAGGTTGTTCATCAATATGTGTTCTGATACTTCGGTCATGTGTTAGAATTGACCAATTTTTACTCAAAATATGTTTAATATCAGGACTATCAATTGTGTATGTAGAAATGAATGAAGTATTATAATATTTTCCTGTAAAAACAGAGTTTAGGGGTACAACATTCACTGTATGTGTTACATCCAATGAAACCTCAGATAAAAGAGGTATATAAAATTTTTTTTCTCTCTTATTTACTACCTCTAAAAGGACATCATTAACAAGTCTCAATGGGTAGCTCCTCTTTAAAAACATATATTTTAAGGTATCACATTCATCTAAAAAATCTTCTGAAAGTGATACCAAATGGGCAGCCCGTACAAACTGTCCCTTAATAATAGCTTTTTTCTGTTTCTGAGGGTGGATGCTACTATAATGAAGTAGTGAATTTCAATATGTGTCCTTTAGATATATTTTAGATAAAAACCTACTATTCTGGTAATCCTTAATTAATTTAATATCAAGGAAGGCTATCTCATGTAAGTTAAATGAATATGTAAATCTTAAAAATGAAGTGGTGGAATCTAAATATCTAATAAAATCACTAATAAGGGCATAGGGACTATCCCATAAAATAAAAAGGTCGTCCAGGAATCGTGTATAATATTTAACATGCTTGTAAAAGTCAGAAGGAAATAAATATTTCTTCTCCCACTGTAAAACCACTATGTTAGCATAAAGACCACCACACGCAGAACCCATAGCTACCCCTCCCTGTTGTAAAAAAAATCTCCTTATTAAATAAAATAAAATTGTTCTTAAGGACCGTCTCCATCAACTGGACATATATTATTACATCAAAATGGTTTATTTTCTTTTCATATAAAAATTCATTAAACTATTCTAACCCCTTCTGGTGGGGAATTACTGAATAAAGATCCTTTATATTAACCATTACTAACACATAGGAGCCATCAAAGAGTATGTGATTAATATATGTTAAGAAGCTCCACGAGTCTTTACATATATGTGACTCTTGCTGCACAGATTTCTTTAACTTAAATTATACTGGCAGTTGTTATTAAATGCGAACAACCGGCCAGGTTTAAATGAATCCCTCTCCATTAATTCCCTTTTAAAATTGAGAGCTTTAAACAGATGATTATTTATTTATATATTTATTTATATATTTATTAATTGCTCTTTTAAAAAATTGTGAAGTGGATGATCTTTTTTATATATTTTCTATATTTTTTCATATCTAGTAACATGTATTTATTTAACATTTTGCCATTGACATCACAGTTTGTATTGCCCTTTTAAATTTTTGTTACTTAGGGGGAGTGGCTACTATCATGTGAAGCACAAAGGGAGTCTTTAAAATGTGTTCTGTGTTTGATTTTAATTTGTCTGATGAAGTTCTTTTGTTGAGGACGAAAGTGTTTACCAGTTTTCTATTGTCTTACAATAAACTTTTTTGCTTTACTTTGTGGACTACCAGCATTTTCTACAGCATCAGTATACCAGTGGTTTTATTGTGGAGTATTTGGTTCGCACACTTCTGCAGTTTGGTCAGTCGGTTTTTAGACATAGATTGAGATTTAGGCCTTAATATTGAAGGCGGAGTCGGTTTAATATGCAAGTCTATAGGCCTAAATACACCCTCAGAAGCCGGTGCCTTCACAGCAGATCTGGATCCATCCAAGGTAGAGACATCCGCGGGTTCTATAGGTGAAGCATCGCGTGGCATACTGGACTCTGAATGGGTCTCAGTAGAGGCCTGCAAATCAGAAGTAGTGGGTATCAGGGGCTGCGAAAGCGCCTCACTGAGTACTGGCGAACTGGCAACTGGCTTAGGAGAAGCATCGTTGGCAGTTTTGGACCTCAACGGCCTGTCTCTGTCTTTTTCTTTGTGTTTTTTCAGTATTCCGGTAGTCTGATGGCTAACTGATGTCATTTCTGGATAATTAAACCAAGAACCAAAATATTTAGAAGAAAAAATGTACCGACGATGGAAAGTGCGCTGATTAAATAAAGCAGAAAACCGACAGCAAGGTACGTCGTGGTCAGGGCCTAGGCAAGGAATACAGTACAAATGAAAATCCTTATGAGGTATTTGCTTCCCACAAGAAATACAATTTGTCACTGCTGGACAGAGGCAAAACAAACTAATGGGCACAGTATTTTTTAACATAAGGGGTGGCGTATGCCACAAAACTTTGGGCTAGGCTTATAAATGCCTTAGGGCAGATAGCCTAGTATAAACCTATGAACCTATGAACCTATTAACTTTTACTGACATTGGTAAGGAGCAAGAAAAAGTTTCCCCAACGGGGTACTTAGCTTTTAGTTAAAGACTTCGGTTCTGAAACTCGAAAATGAAAATTTCAGGAGTCGGCCGACCGGCACTTACGAACTGCTTCTGCTTTGGGCACCGTGCGGCAAGAAAGATTGATGTAATGGCGCTGGCTGCATGTTTTATACCCCTAACGACCTGGCATCATGGAAGAAAGTAAAACCACGGTCAGCTTCCCTCGCTGTCACCAAAACCAAACACATAAAATGTAGAAGCCAAGGAGGATAAGGATAAACCGTAACCACTTAAATGTCTGTATAATACAGACATTTAAGTGGTTACGGTTTATCCTTATCCTCCTTGGCTTCTACATTTTATGTGTTTGATCATGGAAGAAAGGACAGCAACCGATGCAGGACCCAAGCCTTTGTTAATCAGGCCAACTGAGGGCAACCTGCCAGCAGATTACCCAAATGTAATGACTGCAACAGTGAAACACAAAAAACATCAGCTTTGCTCTCCAGGTGAATTTCTTGGCATCCATGTCTCAAACACATCATAACATGGTTATGATTGGAGACCTGATCATAATCCTCTGTGTAGTCCTCTGGTGCTGTAAATGTCTCATACACTTCACTCTACAGTACGCTGGGCTCATAGACAGATGCATGATGCTATTTATGACACATTGCATACTAGACAGAGGCCAGAGGCCAGTCCTTCACTGTCCTCTGTCCTCTGGGATGCAGTATGGATGCTGTGTATGAATTTAACTACCTATTTCCTTTAAGAGTAATATTGGAATTTTGGGAAAGACTATGCCTTATGCACAAGTGTTTGTCTGACCCATTTACTGCTGGTCAACTGAATAAATGTTCCATTATACTAAATATGCACATTTTCTCTTTAAATATACACTTGGTCACTTACAAAGGTGTGATAATTACTTTACTCTGCTTGTAAAAACTCTTCATTCACTTTAGGCTGCATCCTTAATAACATCTTAAGCAAAAGCAAAAAATGGGAACTATGATTACCTTTTGGTACTTGGAACTGTCCTTTTTCAATGCATATGTTCCTTGAAGGCACATGGTCTTGGTTTAACTTCTGCTTTGAATATGTGATTGAACTGGGCATTTACAACCTGGGGTCTATGCCAAAGTTTACTGAACAAAAGGGAAGGCTTACTTGTCTGGGTCTAGTTACAAGACTATAGTCTTCTTTTGCTATTAAATTTGTACAAGAATGTCTTCAGAAGACAAGCCTGACAGATATGTTTCAGACAGTCAGCAGATTTCCAGTTAGTGCTCCATGCCTCCTGAGTTGCCATGAGTTGTACATTTTGTTTTGAAATATATTGTACTTTAACATCCTTTGTGTGGGCTCTTTTCAGGGGAGATCTGAGGTGGTATTTATACTACTAGAGGAAATTTGGCAAGTGCATCAGGAAACTCCCCCAACTCTTTTCATTAGATGCTGTGGGATCCTTTACATCTGCCTGAGTTACCACCAACTCAGACAGATGGGACTTCAGTTTAATGTTTTATTTGAAGGACAGCACACTCAGGAATGCACCCCCCCCCAGTGCTGCTTTGCACTGTCAGCTTTTGCTTTTCCTAGTGCAGGAATAAAATCCACAGCCTTTTGCACCAACAGCAAGTGTGCTATCTCTTACTTCACGAAAACTGCTCATATATAGAGCAAGAAAGACTCAGCCAAGCTAGAACCTTCACTGTGTAATACCTTAAACCTCCTGTAATGGAGGCCACATAGGATATATGTAAATTACCCCTTATGGACATTTATTTATTTATTTGTTGTATTTGTGTCTGTATTTAATCTACTGTCCTTCTCATAGGATATCTTACCTACAATGTAAAGTGGCTGAAGAAGCATAATCACACCTCTCTCCTTTGGGTACATTCTTTTTATATTATGACTGTAAATTTTTTAAGGTTGTCATGCACTAGTTACAACAATAGGGATGATTTACTAATGTTCTTCTTACTGCAGGGGATGGAGTTGTTTGAAGCAAACTATTTATTTCATTTTGCTGACTTGGCGAA
Organism: Protopterus annectens; assembly: GCF_019279795.1. Taxonomy (NCBI): domain Eukaryota; kingdom Metazoa; phylum Chordata; order Ceratodontiformes; family Protopteridae; genus Protopterus; species Protopterus annectens. Next base: position 1,245,423,624 of record NC_056743.1, read on the forward strand.
CCTTACTAGACATCTGATCTTATTAAAGACATTACTGACACTGTATGTATTCATTTATTCATCATTCGTTCATTCATCCTGTTTACTCAGTTTGGTTTTAATAATTTAAATTTGAAGTTTAGAAGCGGTATTAATAATTAAGTTATCAACATCATTAAACAAATACCTCAGGTTCATAGGTTCATAGGTTCATAGGTTCATACTAGGCTATCTGCCCTAGGGCATTTATAAGCCTAGCCAGAGTGTGTTTGGCTTTCGCCACCCATTTTAAATGAATTTTGCTATGCCCTTTTTCGAGGTAAGTATACTGTGCCTCTGTCTAACAGTGACACAGAAGTGATACCTGGGGTAAACCTATGATCTCCCATCCACTCATCAAGATTCCTCTTGAAGAGAGAAAATGAGGGACTCTGCCTAAACTGGACTGGGATTTTATTCCAGAGTGAAGGGAGCCTCTGGGTTATGAATCTGTCCCTCCAGCATGTCCTATTTATTTCAGTGCTGAGGTTCAAGTCTCTCGAGCGCGTAGCTCGATGGGATTTGGATTTTCTGAGGTGCAGCATGTCCATTAATTCCGGGTTGGACATGGCTTTATACGTCAGGCACAGATCGCCTCTGAGCAGGCGGTATGCCACTGAGTAGAGCTGGAGTTTCTTTAACTGGGCAGCATATGGCATCTGTTTGAGCCCTTTGATCCTCTTGGTGAGGTACTTTTGGGGTCTTTCCAGTTGCTGCAGGTGTCTGGTAAGGTACATCCCAAAAGGGCATTGTACTCAATTATGGGCCTGATGAGGGATGAGTAAAGAGGCACGATGACCTCCCCTGATCTAGATGTGAATCCCTTCATGATTAGGTGGGCTATATAAAATGTTTTTCTAACCACTTTGGCCACGTGGTTTTCAAATGAGAGATTGCTATCAACTTGGGTCCCCAGGTCCCTAATTACTCCTTCCAGATTAATGGATTACCACCTATGTGGTAATTTGTGGGCACTTTGTTTTTGCCAAAGGGATGACTATACACTTTTTGGTGTTTAGCTTGAGGCCATGGCTCTGGCACCAGTTGTCTGTTTCTATGAGGCCCTTTTATAGGATGCTTGTGTTGGCTGGAGAGTTGATTATGGCGCCTAGTTTGCAGTCATCTGTGAACTTGGTCAGCCACAGTCCTTCCGTGTTGGCCTGTACCTCCGAGAAATATATACCGAACAAGAGAGGTCCCAGGACTGAGCCTTGTGGGACGCCACTTGTAACTGGTTTGGAGTCTGACATGGCTCCAGCAATTCTAACCATGTGGGTTCTGTCCTTGAGCCAGTTTGCAACCCATCTAGTGACATAGGGGTTTATATTTAAGCTGGTGAGCTTATCTATAATGCCTGAGTGGGGTATTGTATCGAAGGCTTTTGCGAGGTCCAGGTAGGCTGTGTAGACCACCTTCCCCTCGTCAATGGCCTTGGTGACTGTTTCAAAGAAATCGACCAGGTTTAAGAGGCAGGATCTGCCCTTAACAAAGCCAAACTGGGTAGGATCCAATGTCTGTAGGTCCCCAATATCTTTATTTATGAGGTCCATGATGATCCTTTCCATAGCTTTGCAGACCAAGCTAGTCAGGCTTATGGGGTGATAGTTTCCAGGATCTGTTGAGGCACCACCTTTGTGGAGAGTGACCACTGTTGCTGTACGCCACTCTTTGGGTACATATCCTGTAGTAAGGCTGAGACTGAACAGTAGTTTTATGTTTGGGTTTAGCTCTTCTTGGAGTTCATGTAGGACGCAGCCTGGGACACTGTCTGGTCCCATTGATGCTGTGTTTTTTGCTTTGGAGAGGGCGGCTCTTACCTGAGCATCTGAGATGTCGGGGGGGGGCAGCAGTCTGCTGGGATAGATATTTGCCCTTTTGGTGGGGAGAAGTTTGTGCTGAACCTGTCAGCTAGGATGTTGGCAATGTCTGTGGGTTCGGTGTATTTTTTGTCATTTTGGACTAATTCTGAGCATATCTGGGAATTTTCACCCAGGTTCCTAACATAACTAAAGAAAGCCTTGTGATTATCCTTAGTGTCCTGTGCAATTTTTCTCTCGAAGCTGGCCTTAGACGATTTTATGAGTGCCCGTAGTTTTTTGCTAATACTGATCAGAGATGCCTTCCCTTTTTGGGATTTTGCTCTATCATGTAGTAGCTTCCTCCTTCTATTGTATAGTTTGTTTATGGCTGGGGTCCACCAGACAGGACGCCTGAAATCTTTCAAGTCTCAGTTAAAACAATACCTAAATAACACATGGTTCTCTTACTGCTCAGCTCTTAGCTAGACAAAAATACCTATGCATCCAAATAGTGTATTCTAAGCTACAGTATCCCTCACCTTATCTAAGGACACTATACTAATAAAACAACAGCCTGTGTCTCTCTTCCTTTCTCTCTAACCCACTTATTTCCTCTCCCCCTTTCATTAACACTTTCTACTCTGCCTTTCACATCCTTCCTTATTTTTATTACACTCTGATTTCCCCCACAAAATCTTCTAATCACTACCTTGATTTTTCTCTGCACTCTTTTCTTTCATCCTGTTTCATATTGCCTCCCGTTTTTGCCCCTCTCTCTACCCAGTTACAAACTATACAGCTGCTTCTTACGACAACAATAATCCTGCACATTCTTATTCAACCTTCCTCTCACTTGGCTTATCGACTAATCGTTTATTCCATCCTTTGCTGCAGTACAAGGGGATAGCTTATTTGTAATGCATGCAGCACACTGATTATACTTTAAAATGAAGAAAAATCACCTTGTTATAATTAGGTTCCCATGAATAAACTTTTAACAGTGAGTTTTGTACTGCTGTTGCCACATAGATGGCACCCATCGCAGAAGTGCATCGGAAACCTACTGACAGCTTAGGAAGCTGTTAGATACTTCAACCTGCCATGTATATAACAAGAAGAGGAAACATAAGTGTTTGCTGAGATTATTCTATAATATATTGAACTATGTAGTAACCACTGTTGATGTATACAAAGGCAAAAGATGAAGGTTAATCTGAACACTCAGATGATTGTACTGAAAGAAGTTTTTGAAATGCTCTAGCAAATGAAGCTCCTTTGAGTCTTTTTTAAGTATGGCAGAATGATGTGTCTCACCAATTTTAAATCTGTTACTTGATCAGAGCTCTAATATTTTGGCTGCCATCTGTGTGGCAGCATAAAGACTTTTAAGGACTTTAAGTCTGTTAGACTCAACTCTCCTGGATGTTTTTGTTTTTCTTTTTTTTGGCAATACATTTGGGGCAGGTAAAACTCCTCATGTAATACAAAGAATTAGAAAACAAGCTAAATCACCTGGCAATCAGAAAAAAAAAAAAATAAAAACAAGTATCCTACTTACTGGAGGTAACCCCTGACCATACTAACAAGTTTGAAGTACAGATTGTTATATTTTCTCAAATGGATTTCAAGAAATTCTCTTCTCAAGCTTGCTGATGAGGTGAGTTCCTTGAAATTCCCTTCTTAAACCCATAACAAGTTAGTTATGATTGGTGACCCAATTATAATCCTGTATAGTTCTGACTGGGTTACAGTTGTAGATTAACAATTGTGATACTTTGGTTATAATGCATTGCTTTCATAATGATTTATTTTGTCTGATACACACCATAAAAATAAAATAAAATAAATTAAAAAGCATAAGCACAAACATCCCCCAAATAATGTCTTTTTTTGTATAAATCCATTGTTAACTAGAATGTTTTCACTCATTAATATACAATTTATGTATTGTATTCTTACATATGATGGCCCTTACAGTATTAAAACTGTTAAACAAATATACAAATTTAATCACAGTAATTGCCTCTATGATTGTTAGGTAATGAAAATTAATGTTAAATTAGTTCATACAACAACTTTAATTAACAACCAGTCCAAGCAGCAACTAAATAGTTACATTTAGGCACTTTTCTATACCTATTGTTATAGGTTCATAGGTTCATCCATGAGGATCTTCAGAAGCCTAGCCATATATTCCCACAAAGTTATTAGCCCTTATATTTTAAATACGAATAACCCATATATGAGCATGCCCGTACCCATGAGGGACAAGGGTGCTAAACCAGGGGAGAATTTGAAGTTACCCATACACTCATCCGGATTATGTTTCAATAGTGTAAGAGAAGAACGTGGAGAGAAAGAAGATTGCCAAGATTTGGAACTCTCTATGTATGTAGTTGCTTCTTTAGCTTACAATGACCATCCTAGTAAAAGTTGCATTAGTAATTAGAATTTTTGTTTGAATAATTAATCTGAAAAGCTGTGCCAGATTCAAGGCTTGTTAGAAGCATGGATAAAGAATAGTTGTGTAAGAACTTGCCATAACCTTAAATGTCCTTCTCTTCCATGTTGCAGTGTTCATTATTATAGGGAGATTGCTGCCTGCAGCACCGGGCATCTGGCCAGTATACCAAAATCTTAGGAGCAGGGGTACGTATGACATTTGATGTCAGAGCCATAAACTGATTTTGGCTATATAGGTGACATCTGCACATACCCACTTCAGAATGGACTGCCGCATACAGTAGTACCCCCGGATGCAATGAAGAGGAAGCTTTCCAGACCCACATGTAATACCAGGCCAAAGGGTGCCTCATGGAGGCATATGCCTGGAGCAGAGGTTTGGTCAATGGAAAGAAATCTGTCCCCTCAGGTGGCTAAACAGGAAAAGAAGGAGTAGGAGCGTGGGACTGAGTACTGCAACATGGAAGAGAAGGACATCGAAGGTTATGGTAAGTTCTTACACAACTATTCTATGTCCTCCTATTCTCATGTTGCAGTACTCATTACTGTTGGGAGAGTACCAAAGCTTTAGGTATGAGCCTGGGAGGAGGGATGAGGTCCCCGGACTATTAGGCCATGTAGAATGGATGTAGCAAAACTGCTTCTGGCCCTAGAAGCCAAATCTAGTTTGTAATGTCTGGTAAAGGTAAGGACTGAAGACCAGGTAGCAGCTTTTAGGACAGAAGCATAGTCTACCCCCTTGAAGAAAGCAGCTGAGGAGGCACCTGTCCTAGTGGAATGAGCCCTCATGCTTTCAGGTTGGGTTTTGCCATGAAAGGAGTAGCATGCAGAGATAGCCTTAGATATCCATGAATAGATCGTCTGTTTAGAGACTGCCTTCCCCAACGCCCTTGGGTGAAAGGAGACAAATAGCTGGTCAGACAATCTAATGGGTTTGGTCTTGTCCAGATAACACCTGAGTTGTCTGTGGACATCTAGGGATGTAGAGTTCTTTCAGAGGAATTTTGAGGTTGAGGGAAGAAGACAGGAAGGTTAATGATCTGATTCAAGGATAGCTCATTAACCACCTTAGGCATGAAGGAAGGGTTAGTCCTGAGGGAGACCCTGTCTTTATGGAAGATGAGGTAAGGAGGGATGGCCATCAGGGCTTGGATTTCAGATACCCTCCTGGCAGATGTGAGGGCCACCAGCAGTACTGTTTTCCAGGTACATAGCTTCAGTGAAGCAGAGCGGGCTGGCTCAAAAGGAGGCAAAGTGAGTTTTTCCAGGCTAAAATTCAGGTCCCACATAGGAGGTATTGGTTTGCGGGGGGGGGGGGGGGGCTGATATGGAGGACCCCTTTTAAAAAGAGCTTAACCTCTAATCTGAATGCCAGAGGGGGTACCAAAGGAAGACAAAGTGGAAATGATAGACAACTGGACCTTAACAGAAGAGTATGTTAGTCCTGAATGGAGAAGCTCACACAAGTAAGAAAGGACCATGGGTACAGGAGTGAGTAAAGGGTCCTGGTTTTTCATATGACATCACCTGGAGAATCTTTTCCATTTTGCCACATAATTTCTCCTGGTACTAGGTTTCCTGGCATCCTGCAGGACATTAAGTACATCCTCTGAGTATAGGTGCCTGAAGGGGATCAGAACCCTATTGCTCATAAAGTGAGCCTGAGATTGCTCAACTGAGGGTGTATTAAGGACCCCCTATTTTGTTTGAGTAGGTCTAGATGGTGGGGTAACCTGTGGTGATTGCCCTTGGCTAGTAGATGAAGAAGGGGAAACCAATGTTGTCTTGGCCAGAAGGGAGTAACCAGCAGGGTTTTTGGTTTGTCCCTCTAAATCTTCAGGAGGACCTTCTGAATCAGTGTGAAGGGGGGAAGGCATAAAGATACATCCTCACCCAAGAGAAAGAGAATGCATCCACTTTCCAGGCCTGGGGATGTGGATCCCTCGTACAAAACAGAGGCATTTGCCTGTTCTGGGAAGAGGCAAACAAGTCTGCCTGAAGAATACCCCACTTGTATACAAGATCAAGGAACACCTCTCTGTGAAGCATCTATTCATGAAAGGGTGCAGAGGTTCTCCTGAGAGTGTCTGCCATAGCATTCTCTGCTGAAGGAATGTAAACTACTTGAAGTTGGATTTGTAGAGATGAAGCAAGAGACCAAATCTGTATGGCTAGTCTGCAAAGAAGGTAAGATCTTGTCCCCTCTTGCTTGTTTATGTACCTTGGGACAGTCAAATTGTCTGTGACTACTTTCAGAGTGCCTGGTAGGAGGGCTGGTTGGAAGACCTGTAGTGCTAAGTAAAGGGCCCTCATCTCTTTGATGTTTATGTGATCCCTTTGCCTTAGCAGAGACCACTCCCCCTGCACTTTGCTTAGTCTTTGCTGGTGTTGTAAAACTGCCCCCCAACCCAGGTCTGAAGCATCTGTGAAGATTTGCTGTGAGGGTGGAGGTAACTGCAAGGGTATGCACTAGTTGAGATTGATGGCTGTACTCCACCATTCCAACTCTTTTTTCAGGCATGGTAGTAAGGGGAGGGAGATAGCCAGAGGATGAGAATGTTGGTTCCAATGAGTCTTTAGTACCCACTGGATCTTCCTCATATGCAGCCTTGGCAGAGGGATCACTGGTATCAAGGATGCCATGTGCCCCAGGACCCTCAGGAATTCTCTGGCTGAAAGTGTCTGGAGGGACAGAAGCTTCTGAAGGTAATGATTGAGGTCTTTTACCTTCTGGGAAGGGATGAAGGCTGTCATCTTGTCAGTTCTTATCCTGCACTCTAGAAAGAATAGGTCTTTTGCAAGCATCAGGTAGGACTTCTCGTGGTTCACAGTGAATCCCAGGTCTGCTGGGGTTCTGGTAACCAGGAGTAGGTGATGTGCAGGATGTGAAGGTCCTGGTGAAGTATTAACAGGTTATCTAGATATGGGTATATCTGAATCGCCTGTGTTTTGCAGTGGGCAATCACTGGTGCTAGACATTTTGTGAACACCCTGGGGGCTGTGGAAAGCCCAAAGGGTAATGCAGAAAATGAAAATGCAAGGAACCTACTGATAAACGTAGGAATTTCCTGTAGCAGGGGTGAATAGGGATGTGAAGGTAGGCGTTCTTCAGATCCAGGGATACCATAAAGGCCTCGTGGGGGATAAGGGGCAACAGCAGCTGCAAAGTGAGCATTATGAAGGTGGGAACCTTGAAAGAAAGGTTGAGTATGGACAAATCCAGAATTAGTCTCCAAGGACCATCTTTTCTTGGGGCCAAAAACATCCTTGAGTAAAATCCCTTGTTTAGCTGGATTGGTGGGACCCTTTCTATAGTGCCCTGGGCTTGAAGTTGATCCAGAATGGAGGGGGAAAGATGAAGCTGACTTGAGGGGGGTGGGGTATCCCCTGGAAGGGGTGTAGGGTCCACCAAGTCATAAAATAACCTTACTGAATTATGGAGAGGACCCAGGCTTCTGAGGTGATCTTCCACCAGGAAGGTAAGGAGAGGTAGTGGGTTTGAGTCACAGGTGAGGGGTTCTGTCCTGGTCAGGCGGCCTCCTAAAGGGAGTGTTATTGTCAGAAGAAGGGGATCTAGGAGTGGAATGTTTCCTAGGTTGCCTCCGTCCTTTAGCCTGTGGTGGAGCAGAATGAGAAGCATGTCTCCTAACAAAGGTAGTCCTTTGACGGTAGTTTCTGTGGTACCTAGGGATAGGTGAAACCAGTAAATGTTTTAGATTTTGCAACTCCTTTCCCTTTTCTTGCAGGGATTTGAGGAGTTCTGCAGATGCTTCACCGAAAAGGGCACTATTATCTAGTGGTGTATCCAGCAACTTGGTTTGTACATCTATAGGGGAGAGGTTGTAGCCTCACCCAGAAATATCTTCGCAATACAGAGGCTGAAGCTGCAGATTTGGAAGAGGCCTCCACTGCATCATAACTGCACTTAATGGAGTGCCTTATCACCTCTGAGGCAATGGAGTTTAGTTGGGCCTTAGCAGGCAAGCCTGGTACATCAAGCAAGAGAACTGCAGCCTTAGAAAGGGTGTCTAGAACAAACCTGGCTATGTGGGTTTGACAGTTTAGAGCTCTGATAGCAAGAGTGGAGGAAGTATAGACCTTTTTCCCTAGCCTAGCCATAAACTTGCTGTCTTTGTCAGTAGGGAATAAAGAGGTAGAAGGCAGCTGCCTGGAGGATTTGTCAGCAGAGACTGCTATGACTGCAGGGTTTGCATGAGGGTTCTTAAAGGGTCTGTCTATATTACGTGATCGAAATGTTAAATTATTGAACACCTAAAGGTCGATCATGAAATATCGAACCCTTAACATCAAAAATGGCCGTTTCAACATAAGGAAACAATGCCGTTGGCCAAATAAAAAAAAAGCTTTAAACAGAAATGAAGTGGAGGACTTTGCCCCCCACACCCCACAATGTGGGGGGCTGTGCCCCCCACACACACCCTAACTAAATATACCAACTCCGAGATCGCTCTACAGTGGAGAAAGAACAAAATCTGTGTAACAGCCAAATGACTCGTTTCCCTGTGTGGAAACGGCCGTTCACAATTTTTAGACTGACATTTAGTGATTGACCTTTAGGTGTTTGATAACCTAAGGTTTCAATCACATAATAGGGAACTTCCTAAACAGGTACTGGGTATCCTGAGGTACTTTAATAGAACCTGTCTGGGTGCTTAGAAGCTGGAGGTTGAGAATCCGGGGCCTGTGAAGCCACTAAAAAGGCATCTTTAAAGGCTGGAAGCAAGGGAGGCACTGCAGATGTTGAGGGTTGATCCATCTGAAGTAATTCAAAATACCTCTTTTTGGTTTCTGAGACGTCTGAGGCCAGCCATTTGAAGTGTTCTCTCATGAAAGAGATGGTATCTCCTAAAGAAAATTCTTCCGCTGGAAATTCAGGACTGATAGAGTCCTCTTCCTCAGGGGTAATGAAGTCCTTGGGGATTCAATTTGAGGGCAATAAGTAAGGGAGTCTTCAGAAGAGGAGTATTGTTCCTCAGACTCTTCTAAGGCTTGCACAGGAGTAGGAGCAGGTGGAGGTACCTGTGAATGTAGTGCCTGGAATGTCCTGACAAGATTTTGGGAGAAAACTTCCCATCCAGAGACAGATTGCTGTTCTGTACGTTTTATTTTTTGTTTTCTCTTCAGGGGAGTTGAAGGATGGGTGGATTTAGATGCCGATGTCTGGGAGGATTACAGAGCAGGGGTAGGACCCTCCAATGCCACAAGCCATGGTTCCCCTCACCATCAGGTTGTGATGGCTGATCAACCTCAGCGGATGTACTCAGCATTTCCGTTGGGTGGCTTCCATTACGGTTCCCAGTTCCAAATGAGAAACAGGCGTCCGATGGGACCCTGGGCTAACATCTGCCTCGAGAATCTCACTGGATTCCTGAGGTGCAGCATGGGTGACAGGCCTAACTTTTTTGGCCTTCTTCCAAAGCGGCTCGTCAGAAGTTCCTACCCTGCCCTCCATTCCTAATGCTAGACGCCGGAGTCTCTGGTTCCCTAGATAGAGTTTGAGAGCAGCCAGATGGCTGCGAAGAGCTTTAGGCACAAATGATTTACAAATGTTGCAAGATGTATGGTTGTGAGCCTCCTCTAGACAAAACAAGCAGTTATGCGTGTCCTTGTGTGGAATTTGTTTTCCACAAGCACACCTTCCCTTTCTAGTTGACATGTATGTCTGAAAAGCTATTGAATAGATAAAAAACCCAAAGGGTACTTATCTGTAGTGGATGGCTGACAAACGAGCGAACTGCCTCCTGAAGCTGATGATCAGAGGTCTGAAGATCACTGTGGCAGAAAAGTTCTGAGGTGGGTATGTGCAGACGTCACCTATATAGCCAACGCCAGTTTATAGCTCTGACATCAAACGTTGCATGTGCTCCTGCTCCTAAGACTTTGGTATACTGGCCGGATGTCTGGTGCTGCAGGCAGCAACCTCCCTACAGTAATGAATACTGCAACATGAGAATAGAGGGACATCTAAGCAGTGCAGAGTACAGCGTTGTACCTTTTTCCATTTTATGTCTTACTTTGTAAAATTCTGAGTATTGCTAATATGTAGTAATTTTACTTTGATCATCAGCTGCATATCTGCTGTTAAAATTCTCAAATTTTATATGAAAATGTTTTAGAATTATTTACTTACATAACATAGTTATACTGATTTATTCTTATTAGATTATAACTTATAAGTAAACATTAATACTGCATTTTGGAAACATGCAGTAGTTCCTATATTAAGCCCAGAACTGGGGTTTTAATCTAAGTAGGATGAACAACTGTAGTTTAATGAAGAGTCCTAAAAAGGAAAAATATGGTTAAAGTATGACTGAAAAACAGCACCACTAGATACGAAATAGTAATAACACAGTAATAAGTTTAGGGCATATGGAAATAGAATATGTGTAAAACTCAGACGTGGAACATGTGACTGCTTTCCTTAGACTGTATAAACAGCAGATCCTACTAGTACTTTCTGTGAACTGTATGTATATTTGGGAAGACATTTGCAATGACACTTGAGAATTTATTAACATTATTATTATTATTATTATGGGTCTTAACATGGGCATTTGACATAAGGCATGCCCGAAGGCAGGAAGATAGGAGGAAGGTTAGGAGTGTAGCAGTGAGGGTAGGAACTTTGAATGTTGGCAGTATGACTGGTATAGGAAGAGAGCTAGCTGATATGATGGAGAGAAGGAAGGTTGATATATTGTGTGTGCAACAGACCAGATGGAAGTGAAGTAAGGCCAGGTGTTTAGGAAACGGGTTCAAATTGTTCTATCATGGTGTGGATGGCAGGAGAAATGGGGTAGGGATTATACTAAAGGAACAATATGCCAAGAGTGTTTTAGACGTGAAGAGAGTGTCTGACCGAGTGATGTTTATGAAGCTCGAAATTGATGGTGTAATGATGAATGTTGTTAGTGCATATGCTCCACAAGTTGGGTGTGCGATGGATGAGAAAGAGAAATTTTGGAGTGAGTTGGATGAAGTTGTGGTGAGTGTACCCAAGGGTGAGAGACTAGTGATTGGAGCGGACTTTAATGGGCATGTTGGTGAAGTGAACAGAGGCATGAGGAAGTGATGGGTAGGTATGGTGTTAAGGAGAGGAATGCAGAAGGTCAGATGATTGTGGATTTTGCGAAAAGGATGGACATGGCTGTGGTGAATACGTATTTTAAGAAGAGGGTGGAGCATAGGGTGACGTACAAGAGTGGAGGAAGATGCTCACAGGTTGATTATATACTATGTAGGAGGGCCAGTCTGAAGGAGATTGGAGACTGTAAAGTGGTGGCAGGGGAAAGTGTAGTTAAGCAGCATAGAATGGTGGTATGTAGAATGACGTTGGTGATCAAGAAGAGGAGGAGGAGTGTGAAAGCTGTGCCAAGGATTAAATGGTGGAAGTTAAAAAAGAGTGACTGTGAAGTGGAGTTTAGGGAAGAGTTAAGACAGGCACTGGGAGGCAGTGGAGAGTTACCGAATAGCTGGGTAACTACAGCAGAACTAGTAAGAGTGACTGCTAGAAAGGTGCTTGGTGTGACATCTGGACAGAGGAAGGACGACAAGGAGACCTGGTGGTGGAATGAGGAAGTACAGGAGAGTATACAGAGGAAGAGGCTGGCGAAGAAGAAGTGGGATTGTCAAAGAGATGAAGAAAGTAGACATGAGTATAAGGAGATGAGGCGCATGGCAAAGAGAGAGGTGGCGAAAGTTAAGGATAGGGCATATGGAGAGTTGTACGAGAGATTGGACACTAAAGAGGGAGAAAAGGACCTGTACCGATTAGCTAGACAGAGGGACAGAGCTGGGAAAGATGTGCAGCATGTAAGGGTGATAAAGGATAGTGAGGGAAAGGTACTCACAAGAGAGGAGAGTGTGTTGAGTAGATGGAAAGAGTATTTTGAGAGGCTGATGAATGAAGAGAATGAGAGAGAGAAGGTTGGATGATGTGGGGATAGTGAATCAGGAAGTGAAACAGATTAGCAAGGAGGAAGTAAGGGCAGCTATGAAGAGGATGAAGAATGGAAAGGCTGTTGGCCCAGATGACATCCCAATGGAAGCATGGAGGTGCTTAGGAGAAATGGCAGTGGAATTTCTAACTAGATTGTTCAATGAAATTTTGGAAAGTCAGAGGATGCCTGAGGAGTGGAGAAAAAGTGTTTTGGTACCTATCTTTAAGAATAAGGGTGATGTGCAGAGCTGCAGTAACTACAGAGGGATAAAACTAATTAGTCACAGCTTGAAGTTATGGGAAAGAGTAGTGGAAGCAAGGTTAAGAAGGGAGGTGATAATTAGTGATCAGCAGTATGGTTTCATGCCAGGAAAGAGCACTACAGATGCAATGTTTGCTCTGAGAGTGTTGTTGGAGAAATACAGAGAAGGTCAGAAGGAGTTGCATTGTGTCTTTGTAGACTTGGAGAAAGCATATGACAGGGTGCCTAGAGAAGAGTTGTGGTATTGTATGAGGAAGTCGGGAGTGGCAGAGAAGCACGTAAGAGTGGTACAGGATATGTACGAGGGTAGTGTGACAGTGGTGAGGACTGCAGTGGGAGTGACAGATCCGTTTAAGGTGGAGGTGGGATTACATCAAGGATCAGCTCTGAGTCCTTTCTTATTTGCAGTGGTGATGGACAGGTTGACAGATGAGATCAGACAGGAGGCCCGTGGACTATGATGTTTGCAGATGACATTGTGATCTGTAGTGAGAGTAGGAATCAGGTTGAGGAGACTCTGGAGAGGTGGAGATATGCTCTAGAGAGCAGAGGAATGAGGGTCAGCAGGGCTAAGACAGAATATATGTGTGTAAATGAGAGGGAGGGTAGAGGAATGGTGAGGATGCAGGAGTAGAGTTGGTAAAGGTGGACGAGTTTAAGTACTTGGGATCAACAGTTCAGAGTAATGGTGAATGTGGAAGAGAGGTGAAGAAGAGAGTACAGGCAGGGTGGAAAGGGTGGAGAAGAGTGTCAGGAGTGATTTGTGACAGACGGGTATCAGTAAGAGTGAAAGGGAAGGTCTACAAGAGTGTAGTGAGACCAGCTATGTTATATGGGTTGGAGACAGTGGCATTGACAAAAAGGCAGGCGTCAGAGCTGGATGTGGCAGAGTTAAAGATGTTAAGATTTGCAATTGGTTTGACTAGGATGGATAGGATTAGGAATCAGTATATTAGAGGGTCAGCTCATGTTGGACAGTTTAGAGACAAAGCAAGAGAGACGAGATTGCGTTGGTTTGGACATGTGCTGAGGAGGGATGATGGGTATATTGGGAAAAAGATGCTAAGGATGGAGCTGCCAGGTAAGAGGAATAGAGGAAGGCCTAAGATAAGGTTTATGGACGTGGTGAGAGAGGACATGCAGGCGGTTGGTGTGACAGAGCAAGATGCAGAGGATAGGAAGAAATGGAAAGAGATGATCTGCTGTGGCGACCCCTAACGGGAAAAGCCGAAAGAGAATGATGAGTGTGTATCTTTATATGGATAAACAGATTGTACCTCTGCATTTTGTAGTGTATATGATGCTCTACAACACTGGCATGAATGCTGCAGTTTGTACTAATAATAGCCTGTCTGTTTGGGTATCCATCCTGACAGACAGACACACACACACATACACATGGCATTAGCACTATAAATAACTTTAAGGATTTACTTTCAGTTACACTCAGACAGAGACAAACACAGACACAGACAGATACACACACGTATGTGTGCTATAAATAACTATACCTCTATCTGTGCTGCTGTGGTATGCAGAGCAAATCACAGTCAATATGAAGGAAATGCAGAACACAGCAACACAGGTTCAATACTAGGTGAGTGATCACAGGGGCCATAAGAGACTGAGCCCTACACTCCTTTAAGGAAGCACACTTAGACGTCCTTACCACCCTTTATGAACACTTAATAGTGCCCACCACCCAAATCAAGCAGAACCATACTATTAAAAGCTTTTTCCCAATTGCATAGCCAGAGGCTGGTTTTGATCCGTTGACCTCTGGGTTATGGACCAGCATGCCTCTCTTCTGATAAATAACCATGACATCACAGTCATGTAGTATAGGATTTTCAGACTATTAGACAAACTAAAATGACCTTGTCACTGTAGCACAGCTGTTATCAAGGGCAGAGAAGCACCTTAGCAGCTATATGTCTGTTCCATGTGCTGCCATGAAAAGTAAGTTGTATAAATGTTATTTTTCTCATTATTTATAAGGGATGAATCACTGAAAGCAAGAATGTTAATAAGAAGGAAACAGAAGAATGTGTACATTCATGTTAGATGTAGTTATCTGTGATATATTTACTGTAATACTTCCTTTTAAGATAGGCCAGTGCCTTTTTGACTTGCACTACACAGCAGATTTGGAGTGGAGCCTATGATGCTAGTATGACTTAAATACTTGCTGGGCAGTAGGATACAAAGAGTCATAATACAAGTAATTTGTGTGACTGAAAGTATGGTGACCACTAGGGTATTGCAGTGTCATATAAGGGGGTCAGTCTTTTCCACTGTGTCTTTCTAAGTAATTCCAGAAGGTCTAGAGGAATGAGTCTACCTTTTTGTTGATATACAACTATGCAGCAGGCTTGACACATAAATGTTGCAGAAATAATTAAACTGACTGTGCAAGACTGATGAATCAGGGAAGCTGAATTTACTACAAAGCAAAAATAAACATAATACATCAGGGAATGAAAAAAAAACAAGAAATAAATATACAGTTAGTGAGGAAACAGCAGAAGCAGGAAAAAAAGAAAGAGAGCTGGCAAAGATTTTACCAGATGACCTAAAGATAAGCAAGTAAGTAATGTGCGTGAGCATTAAGGAAGGTTGGAGAAACACTGGAATGCATAGGAAATATCCATAGAACCATCAGAAGAGAATAAGAATTTCTTATCCATCTACATAAGACAGTTTGTAAGACTTGTCTCTGGAGTAATGTTTACAGCTCTGGATAGACATACAAAACTGATTGTAGGGAATGACAAAAGATGCATCATTTATAGTGAAACTCATAAAAAGAAAGAAGGGAAAAGCTTAATATGTAGTCTCAAAGGAAGGAAGCAGACAGAAGGTATGACTGTAGCTTGTGATTACTTCAAGGAAATCCAGAGTCTAATGAGATACTAGGTTTCAAAAATGCATAAGAACAAGAACTAGATAGCTCAGTGTCACACAAGGAACTATTATTTCACACAGATTGTGTTGTATGATTGGATAGCCTTCCTGATGAGACAATAAAGCCAGAAATGCAACAGATTTTAGGAATACATTGGATAAGTTAGGGCAGGCATGTGCCATGTCTTATAAGGGGAACAAAAACAGAAGCAGTTAGTTGAATAGCTCTGTGCTTATCCAGTAAAAAAAAAAAGAAGACAAGTCATCCTTATCTGGGCTTCCTATTAAAAGTTTGATACCTACTCCTACAAGTCCTTACACTTCAAAAGATAAAATACACTTACAAAGAAAAAGTGAATTTGGAAACCTACTAACACCTGTGGACCCCATACTGCTGCTACATACATATATGCTAACTTCAAGATCATGGTATATCCAATTAAGGTGAATACTGCAAGGTACCACACCCACAGACTTAGCATATATTCACCCATATATACATTTTCACCTCTACTTTTCAAAGTATTGCAGTAATGGTCCTTGGAACACCAGCAGGCTCCAGTTATCTGTCAACAAACAGCATGATTTTTTATATTTCTTATCAGCTTAGAAACAGAAATGTCAGCATTACTAAAGTATATGAATGCTGCAATCAATTCTTTACTACAAGTATACTGTTAATTCTTTCTCCAGCAGGCCAAGCACAAAACATGCTGTCCAGCCTATCATGGGAAGCAGGTTAATGCATATATATCAGAACATTTCATTTCCTAGATGGTTCTTTAGTGAAAGTAGAACTCCGAATTGGTAGTCATTGACTTTGAGGTAATACTGGTAGGTGACCAGACACAGAGCTAAGTCATGTGACCCAAACTGTGACCATGGCAACAGGTGTTTAACTCTGAACAATACCTTAGACAGCACCTACTGCAGCAGCATATGACACCAACCTGTACCTTAACCATCTGTTTGAACTAAAACATTTATCCATATCATTCATATATAGGTGGATATGGAACAAAATCTAGAATATATAAATGGATTAGACAGTAAAGAAGTATACAGAAGTGTTAAGTTCATATTATAGTCTTAAGTAATAGTGCAAAAGTGCTTTTGAAGAATTCATTGTATGCGTTGTACTTGAAGAAAAATGCAGAAATTTTGAGTCCTTATTTTTATCTCTGCAGTTGCTTTTAATAAAATTAAAATTCAGTCATGTTTCTGCATTGTGCAAATGCACTCAGATAAGTAGAAATTATCGTCCACATCCATGTCATCCTTGACTGGAACATCTAAAGGTGATATTTACAGTAGCAAATAACTAGTTGTCATCTGAATTGTTTTACTGTCTTACTGGTAAGTGGCAGACAGGAATATAAGATACATGTATAAGGTTGAAAGTAGTACTGATATAGATCAGTCCAAATGTTATCTCTGTTACTAATCTCTCTGAGTCTTAAATAATCATACATTTCGTCTTAGGATACATTAGTCTCTTAAATAATGATGCATTTCCTCTTAGGATTCCATTGACGTTTTTTCCCTTTCATAGCTGAAAGTGCAGCATTAGATGCTTCAGTGAAGATGTCTTCAATGTTCTCTCGGAACTTGGCCGAACATTCCAAGTACGTGACAGCTCGGATTTGTCGTGCCATTGAGACACCCTGTAGAGTATACAACACAACAGGTGATTTGCACTGCACATTTTGTACATAAATGTTATTTAAATTTGTACGCATTACTAGACACATACCTATATTTTTATCTATAATATGTACATTATCAGACTGCTGGTGGTACAAAAAAGCACAGCCATGAGAATAACCAATTCTAGAAAATGACAAGAACATGATATGAAATTTGTATGGCTGCCTGATCACAGTAATCAGGCCGATATCATCAGATAAAGCCCAATGAGGTAAGTGTAGATAGCAGGGATAAATCATGAAGCAAAGTGCTAAAGCACATGAAAAAAAAAATAACATAAAAGTAGTAGCCTACACACAGAAAACAATCTAAACTACATGACAATCAGAAAGCTAAAGAACAACTACCCTACTTACTGGAAGTACCACAGTGCTCTCTGTCCATATTAACAAGTCGAAGTACAACTCCTTGTACTGTTCAGCAAAAAGCAAAATCATAGAGTCCAGACCTTTCAACACAGAATTTAAATACAATACTTCCATGTTTACTAAAAAAAAAAATCACAGATTTCCTAAATATTAAAAATAAAACTTATGAAACAAATGGCCCTTTTAAATCTCCTGTTCTTCTGTTTTGTAATTCTTCCAGTCATATTGTCACTATAATCTGATGAATGTTGCAGTCTGTCTCTAAAGTGCCCCCTTATGATTGAACTGAAGTTGTAAAACTCTCAATAAGAAAACAATTAAAACATTTCAATAAACATTGCTTCCAACATGAGTGACCACTTTTCAAAGTAACATGATGACAAACATGAAAGGATGCAATTAAAGTTCTCTAACTAGATGTACATCCAAAATGAAACAAATGAACTTTCAAATCTAAGCAAAGTATGATGGTTCTTTTTTGGGGATAAACTCTTGGCTAGGCATGTAAGGGCTTTTAAGGGCTTGTAAGGGCCATTAACCTAGTAACCTCCAATGATAAATACAAAAATGTACTTAAATGAAAAATAATGGCTGCAGAATGTTTCAAGCAAGGATTATACAACTGAAATCACTACTCAGGCTACTGAGTGGGCAAAAACTTATAGCACCAACTTGCACTATAAAAAAGGACATGAAAATAAATATAATTGTATATCTGAAAAGAAAAAATACAGATAAACATAAACCCAAATAAAGTGAACAACAAACAAAATAAACAAAAGTAAATAAAATGAGCAAAAAAATCACAAACAGGAATATAAAAAAATGTGAAAAACAGTCACACTTAATAAACACACAACTCCATTGAACCAGTAAACCAAAAAATAAAAAATAAGAAAAGCAGTCTGCTAGAAACTATTGACAAACACCACTTAGAAAGGAAATCAAAGGAAACAAGGCAACATACAGAAAGCAAACTTTGAATTTTTAAATTAGTTACACTGAATAATTTACAAAAACTCATTTTTATATTCCTATGTGTGATTTTTTGTTCACTTTATTTGATTATTTTTGTTTTGTTTTTTGACAGTGAAAAAACAGAATCTGAAGACCAATAAAGCATTACCATGACAGACGACAGAGAAACAAACAAACAAAAATATCTAAAAAACAGAACAAAAGACAAAAATACATTGGGTAAAGAATACACTATCTAAAATAAATGAAACAAACATTAAGAAACACATCTCTATTTTAGAAACAATAACTAACTAAATAAAAAACAGAACAAAAGACAAAAATACATTGGGTAAAGAATACACTATCTAAAATAAATGAAACAAACATTAAGAAACACATCTCTATTTTAGAAACAATAACTATTACAATAAATAAACAGCAGCAAACCAGACATACACATCATCAAGTCTAGTGTGACCTTTACACACATAAAAAATCAACATAATAATACAACAAAATGAGTAGTAGCAGTACTGGTTAAAAAAACACGAATTGGAATACATACACACCAGAAAATATAAACAAAAAGCCAAGACAATTCTGTGTACAAATGAATAAAACAGTCTAAGAGTAACAAATTGTTGCAGCTCAAACAAGCACATGAACAGCATAGGAATAAACCAAAATATAAATATAGCCTTTGGGCAGTATTCATAACTTTTTTCTACAAATACAAAGACTGGTATGCAGTAAACTCATAGAGCATAACGCTACACAACTCATAAAAATTTCAGGACATAATAACAGATATGCACACAAGTGATTACTTGGAAGAATCCAGCTATGCAGTAGGTATGTTGATAAATGTTCTCATCCTCAGATGTGATTTATAAATATGTGATCATGGAGTAATATGCATTTATGGTAGTGCAAGTCAGGACTAACCTCATCAACAACAGGTAAAAAGGCCACTGACTATCATGGAAACTGATGTGTTTAGTGGGAAACATCCTGTTTGTTACTGGCCTGTTGATTGATACTCAGAATGTCATTTTTGTCATCAATGGAAAGTTACTGGTGTCTTATAATGGCGGTTAGACTCAGATTAAACTGAGAGTTGACTATTGTATATCACTTTCTCCCTCTTCTACACATTTATGCAGTCTTGGAGTACATATACAGATTTAGATTCATAGACATTCCAAGAGTATTTAATCTTATGACATTTACAACTTTTCAGTAGCCTCCTTCAGGCTGCACCTCCTTCCTCCAGGAGGGCCATATCAGTCGATTGTGGAGTAAATTTGTGAGTGCTTATCCAGTCATCTAGGTTACATTTGGAGAAGGACAATAAGTCACATTGTGTAGCATGTAAGGCAAGTTTATTTCAGACATTACAGAGGTGCTGGGTTATAAATGTGACCCTCTATCAGATTAAGGCCTCTGGTTCTAGTACTGATGGAGCCACTGGAGTTATGGAGATAGAGGAGGTCCAGTACCACTGGATCTCTAATGTTATGGTAAGCAAGACAGTGATCATCCTTCAAAAGTCTATAAGACACTCAATAAAGGGATAGCGCTTCCAGACTCTCTTAATAGTTGAGGGACTTTAAGACAATGGTGTTTTTGATTAAGAACTTTTGGAGTATTTCAAATTGTTTGAAATATCTACTGAAATACATCCTGAAGGGGGCATTGTACTTGATACTTGGTCTGATCAATGCTGATTATAAGGGAGTAATTACCTCTTTAGACCTTAAGTATATTTATTTGTCAATTAGCTGTGCTAAATAAAAGGATTTCCCGACAATCATAGTCACATGATAGTCAAAAGGGAGGGAGTAAAAATACAGTATGACGAGGGGAGGGCTGTCTACCAAAAGTGATGACACTACACTTTTTAGCATTTAGTTTGAGCCCATTTTTAATATGCCAAGAGTTAACAAGAGAGAGATAATTCTGGAGGGTTTGGTTGTCAGAGAATGACTTAACAACAACCCCCAGTTTACAGTCATCTGAAAAGATTGCTAGCCAGAGGTCTTGGTTCTTTGCTTGGAGATTTGAGAAGTAATCACCAAAAAGAAGATTTCCCAGCTTTGAGTCGTGAGGGTCATTATTGGTCACTTTCTTACTTCCTGATGAAGCAGCAGCAGCTTGCACTGTATGGGTTCTGTCCTTCAGTCAGTTTGCTGTCTATCTTACCGCACACTGGACAACTTTTAAAACATTTTGCTTCTATATGATGCCAACTTGGGGAATGGTGCTAAACCTTGGCCAGGACAAGATATGCAGTATGTACTGCATGGCCACCATCTAAAACCTCCATAACCTTTTCAAAGAAGTTTACCAGATTAAATAGACAGGATCTACCTTCCAGACAGCCAGGCTGTTGGGGCTCAAGTCTAATAATATTCTTGATATTGTACTTTATAAGGTCAGTTCATACCTTTCAACTGTTCTTATTTTTGCAGAATGTCCAGATTTTTACCTCATATTTTTGATGTGCTCCTCATATATATATATATATATATTTTTTTTGGCAAATTTTCAAGGACTAAAGTCACAAAATAATGTGTTACATTTGAGTTTCAGACTTCAGATCTTTCAGGAAATGCATGCTAAATCAAAAGCTGTTATTCCATCAAGTTTCTAAAAATAATACTTAAAATCTGTCCCTGTATTTGGGCCTAAGTCCCCCATTATTTTTGGCTTTCATTACTCTCAGACTGTTTTATTTAGTTGTGCCAAGAGGTTGGGAGGTATGGGTCAGTTACAATACATCCCAAGGCTTAGCAGATGAGGCTTGTAATACCGATGAGTCTGTAATTACCTGGGTCAGTTATAATGCCTAATAAAATTATAATATAGGGTAATGCAGCAAAGATAGTTGGCTTGGGATCCAGAGTCTACTACTCAGGAGGAAGACAGGCTAGAAATGGTGTTGGTATTTTGATGAGAGGGAGGTTTCAGAAGACTGTGAGGGATATCATTAGAATTAGTGACAGACTCACGGCAATCAGACTTCAGTGTAATGATAGGGGAGTATTAATAATCTCAGCCTATGTCCCACAAGAGGGTTGTGATAGTTTGGAAAAGAGTGTATTCATAAAGCAGTTGCAGGACCTACTAGATAAAGCAGGACAACAGGAACTGGTGTTGATAATGGGTGGCTTGAATGCACATATTGGGAAAGACAGAACAGGATATGAGGACTGCCTGGGTCCACATGTGTTTAGTAACAGGAATAAAGAAGGTGAGGCCATTCTAGACTTCCATCTGTAAAATGGCTTGATAGTAGCCAACACATGGTTCCAAATGAGAAGCAGGCACAATATCACATACAACACTGGCCAACATGCAACTTAGGTGGACTTCCTCCTGGTAAGGAAAGGTCATTGATAAATGGATGCACAGTGTAGTAGAAAGTAAGATGGGAGATGAGCAGTTTGGATTCATATCAGGACACGGTACATCTGATCTTATGTTTGCACTGAGACAGATAGTAGAGAAGAAGCTAGAAATGAGGAAAGATTCCAACTGGGCATACCTAAACTTGGAGAAAGCGTGTGACAAGGTCCAAAGAAAGCTGATTTGGGCAGTACTGCGGTGGTTCGAAGTCCCAGAAACATTGGTAGAATTAGTGCAGCCTATGTACAAGGAACCGATGACTCAAGTACGAACAGTGTTCAGTCTCACAGAGGGGTACCCAGTGGGAGTGGGTGTGCAGCAGAGTTCAAGTCTAAGCCCATTGCTGTTCACACTGGTGATGAAATACATTAGCAAACAGGTCAGAGGGGACAGCTCAACAAAGTTGCTGTATGCAGACAATGTAGTACTACAGGCAGAATCCGAGCAAGAACTACGGGAATGGAATGCAAAACTGAAGGTATATGGGATGAAACTAAGTACAGATAAGACAGTGGTAATGTCAGCAAATTGGGGAACTCATAAGAAGCTGGGAATTGACATAGAAAGGAAGATGGAGGAACTGGTTAATAGCTTCAAGTATCTTGGTGGGGTGGTTGAAGAGAAGGCAATTCTGAATGAAGAGGTCAAAGCTAGAATTAGAGGGGCTGCAGCCAACTGGCATAGAGTTTCAGGTGTAGTGTATGACAGAAGAAGAAGAGGCTGAAAAGTAAGGTGTACAAAACAGTGGTACTACCAGTACTACTGTATGGTAGAGAAATCTTGGCAGTAAAGGCAGAGCAGATGAAAAAGCTAGTGGTGGAGGAAACGAAGTGCCTAAGAACAGTGGTATGATGCGCACTGTGGGACAGACAACGAAATGAGGCCATAACAGCAGAAGCCAAAGTAGCTCCAATTGCAGTAAAGATCAAAGTGAACAGACTAAAGTGGCTTGGGCACATATGCAGAAAAGCAAAAGACAATCTGGTGAAAAAGATTTGGGGTGGACAGGAAGAAGGTAAGAAGAAATGAGGGCAGTCTGCAAGAGATGGATGGATGGATTGTGTGAGAGAAGATCTGTGACAGTCAGGCATGAGTGTCGAAGAAGGCAGGAGCGTGGCACTGAATTGAGAAAGATGGTGACAGTTAACATGACACTCTGATCCCATGTATAAAAATGGGAAAAGGGGGGGGTTGATGATGATGATGATTATAATATTATAATACCACCCTTATGTAGGGGCATCAACACTACAATGTGGCAATCTTTAGGGACAAAGACAGTAGCTAAACTTAGAATAAACAATGTAAGAAGTGTCTGCAAAGCCATGTTTAACACTGTTAATTAAGCAACCAGGTATATTACCAGGTCCCATGAAGGAAACATTTTTGGTCTTGTTTAGCACTTTCACTAAATGATCTTTATAGACAATAGGGAGAATAACAGATTTTAGGTATTTCAGGATTTTCTATAGAAGTGTTAGGATTAAAGTTGGCACTAAATTTGTAAGGATATTGGCAATGATATAGGATGCATCATTATGACTAAGGTCAGAGCAGTGTAGGTTATTTCTTAGTTTTCGAATATAGATAAAGAATGATTTATACTTATCTTTGTCTTCAGATGCCAGCCTAAGTTCATGGTCTCCCTTACTGGAACTAATATAGCTATATCAGAGGTGTATTTGTGTTCTGTGACCTTGGGAATGTCACTGGTTTGAGTAGGAATCAACTAAGATTGTAGATATTTTTGAGTTGCATAATTGGATATCAGTTAAATGAGATGCATGATTTAAAATTCTTGTTAGGATTGACCTACAACAATTTGGCTTCATAAAGGGTAGATCATGCCTTCTAAATCTTGTGATCCTCTTTGAGAAGGTCACTCAGTGTATAGTGGAGAGTGGACATAATGTTCATGCTATCTGTTGTTTTAAGAACATCTTTATTACATCACAACTCAGACAGTGATATATGATATAAAAGAAAACAAACCTGAGTAACATTTTTTCAAGCAGTATACACACTTACTTTTTAAGAAATATTATTTTCTCCATTACATAAAATGTTATATTCCTTCCTTCCCTTAAATCTCATATCTTGATCTGGTCAAGACATTTGATGCCATACCACATGAAGGAATTGCTAATAAGTTTCTTCTTCTTCCGGATTTTCCCAGTTGGGGGTCGCCACAGCAGATCACTCTCCGCTCATGATTGGCAATGGAGTTTTACGGTGTCGAGTTGCCTGCCCGGTGCCCAATCTTCCACGGAAGGCACACACAGGCACGCACTCATGCCTAGGGCCAATTTAGTGTGTCCAATCCACCTAAGCTAATTGTCTTAAATGCTGATCCCTATGTGGGAAGATGGATTGCCAATTGACTCAAGAACAGAATGCATATTGTCCATGTAGGTGATATCTCTTTAAACAAAGAGAACGTGATCAGTGGTTTCTCCCAGGGATCTTTGCTTGGCCCCTCTTATTCAGCATTTTTTTCTCTGATCTCAAAACTGTTCACAATGACTTCTGATTGACAAAATATGCTGATGACTGTGAACTGGGTGTAATTATCACGTCTACAAAATATAATTACTTTTCAAAATAAACTAACATGAGATGACACTTGTTGTTTAGCAAAAGGGCTGAAACTAAACAAAAAGAAATATAGTATTATCCCCTTTGGGAAGCAGATAACAAATGCAGCCTGCAGCATTAATAACACCCGGTTATCAAGTGAGACAGTGACTACAGATCTGGGTACCTGGGACAGTGACTACAGATCTGGGTACCCGAGTAGATAGTTCCCTCTCCTTTGATCATCACATGTCTACTGTAGTTAAAAAAACTTCCTATATTTCACATCAAATTGCCAAAAAAAATCTCTTCCAAATCTAAAGTTATTGTTCCCTTATAATCTGCCCTTAAGTAGGAACCTTAGTCGAACTGCTAAAGGTAGCGAAGGAAGGAAGCACAGCTGTGTGAGTAGAGAGAGCTTCAATATCTACCACTGTAATCAATCTGTTAAAACCACTTTAGTCAAAAATACTAAAAATAAAGAGGATGAAACAATTTCCAATAAGCGCTTTCGGCTAGGTAAGCCTTCTTCAGATCATTCATTCACCGTCATTACTGAGCTGACTTTAAAATACATGATATCCAATCATGTTACTTATTTAAATCAGATGGATTCACTCAACCAATTACTGTGTTCTTTCTCCTTGTAGGCAGCCAGTGGTAGTTCATAGAATGACTCCTTGTCATTGGGACTAAGGCGTTCTTCTCACCATTCACTGCAACCTTCCTCCTTGCTTTTTACCCAAACATTGCGCGTGATACCTATGCCTATCATATGTTGTTGTTAGACCGAGCCTCTTTCTGTGCCCAGTCCTGCGCAGTTTCTGAGGTTTTAGAGGTTCTGTTTACCTTAGGGAGCTCATACCTGAGATTTTCTTGTTAAGAAGGCATTGTGCTTTTTTTTCAGTTGGGCTATATACCTGGACAGATGCATGCCAAATTGGGCATTGTATTCTACTATGGGTCTAATAAGATAGAGAGGGACAACAACTTCCGTGAACTTGGGAGATATGTCTTTAGTTAATAATTACACTAGGTAGAAGGCTTTCCTAATGATAGCTGATATGCAGTAGTCAAAAGAAATTTCATTGTACACAAATCTACCTTAAGTTTCTTATGACAGTATCCATTTTGAGGGGTATAATTTATGATGCAAGTGCAGTAGTGTACTTGTTTCCTAAAGAGAACAATACTGTTGTTTTTGCACTAAGCTTAAAACTGTGGTCCTGACATCAGGAATCTGTGTGTGTTTTAGGACTTTCTTGGAGGATGTGGATGTCATCTAATGAGCTGATGACACTAAGTTTACAGTCATCAGCAAATTTAACCAGATACCCTTAATGTTGGCTTGGTCATCAGTGAAATATATGTCTGAGAGAAGTCACCCCAAAAAAGGCCCCTGTGGAACTTCACTGGTAACCTACCTTTTCAAAGAGAGTGCCCCACCAACACTGTCTACGAGTTAGTTTGCTATCCAATGAGTTACGTAAGGGCTAACATTTAATTGGGTCAGTTTTTCAGTAAGGCCAGAGTACAAGATAGTGTTACAGGCCTTGGCTAATTCCAGGTAGGCAGTGTGTACAGATTTAATAGGCAGAACCTACCTTTCACAAAGCCAAATTGGACAGGATAGAGTTGCTAATATAATTGCATATGAGCCTTATAGTGACATGTTATACTACTTTACAAATAATACCGATAAGAATAATTGGTCCTGGGTCGGTGATAGGGCTGTCCTTGTCAGGAGTACCACAAAAGCTGTCACCCAGGCCTTGGGCACATACCCAGTGGATAGACTAAGGCTGAATGGGTTTAATACAGAAATAGGACTCGGGCAGTATTTTATGCTAACATGAATGGGTTTAATACAGAAATAGGACTCGGGCAGTATTGTATGCTAACAAAGAGATAGCCTTGTATGTTGTCTGGATGTATAGATCTATGGTTATTGGTTGTGGCGAGAGCTTTTTTAAGACTTGCTGTAGGATAATTACAGGTAATGATTTGGACTGAGAATGGAGTGAGGAGAGGAGCAGAGAAGGAACTGGGGGACAACTTTGAACTAAATGTATCTACTAATATTTTGGTTATGTCTTTCAGGTCAAAGTAAGTGGCACACTGCAGTCCTGAGCATTGGTCCTAAGGCTCCAGATACAGTTAAAAGGGTTTGTGGTTACATTTGGATAAGGTGCTATTACTTGCAGGTGCAGTTCTTATGCCTGAGCTTTTTGCTTTCTTTTTGAGGTAACTTCTGTCATGCGGTAGTTATAGTTTATTTCTTAGGCCAACATTTTTCCCCTTTTATTGTACAATTTATTGATACTGGAGTTCTACCATGGTAGGAGGGAGCTTCTTTCAAACTTCTGATTGTATTGTGTGGCCTCAATGCAGGAATTTATGTAGGAGTAGAATTCAGTAGTATAAGCAGCTGCATTTGCTTTGCGGTCCCCATAAAGTGGAGAGCTTTTAAATCTCCTTAGATTGTCAAAGAATGCCAGAAGATTGGTCTGGAGAAATCCTTGAAATTGCCAGGGTCATCATGGACAAAAAGACATCAAAATATTCTGATCTGACCAGTGATGGGGCATCAATGGGTGAAGAGCATTTTGTTGCTTTATTTGTCGGAAAAATGTCAAACAGATTTGAGACACTAGTAGGGAAGGGCACTTTATGGTCAAGACAGTTAATGATATTTAGGAGCCTCTGTGCATATTTGTTGTTGCTGGTGTACATTTGTCAGTTTATGGATGGGCACTTTAAATCTTCCAGAATGACTGTTTGGTTCAGTTGGTAAGAACTCTAATCTGTTTTGGTAGGTGTCATTTTAAAACATGTAGCCATCATTATCGTCACAAGCACAGTCATCAACTCCTTTACCCTAATCACCATTCTGTTTATAAGTTCCTGACATAACAATATGCCATCATTTAACACATGTATTTATCATTCACAGATTCATTAGCATTAACCCTCCAAATAAC
Source organism: Protopterus annectens (assembly GCF_019279795.1). Taxonomy (NCBI): domain Eukaryota; kingdom Metazoa; phylum Chordata; order Ceratodontiformes; family Protopteridae; genus Protopterus; species Protopterus annectens. The sequence goes on from NC_056743.1 coordinate 1,245,451,031, forward strand.
ATTTTCATGAACCAAGACACTGTTTATTTCCATATCATCACATTATGAGTTTCCTGTGTTTTGTTTTTCTTGCCATTCTTCCAACATTCTTTTTTTCAGCTTGTCAGCAATATTATTGACATTAATTCCCATAAAAATTACTATTAAAATATTTAAATTCATAAAACTAAATGTTTTACATAAGTATAATTGAACTAACTATAACAAAAAGCAAAGAAATTTAAATATAGATATTTTGAAGACATACAAAATTCAGAAAAAAAAGCTAAAGGAGGAGATAGCCTAAAATAACCAAATTAAAAAGAAAATACTTTAGCAGTTAATGAAACGGACTTCTTTTGTGCCCTGATTTCAAATAGAAGCAAGTTTCTAAGTACCGGAACTAAGCAAGCAAAGGAAACTCTGACAGACATTTCCAGATGAGTCAAAGGAAAATATAGCAATCTAACATCAGATGATCTAAGGGGCCATTTTGGGACTCAGGGTGTCAGTAAGAGTCAGGTATGTACAACCAACATCATGCAGGGCCTAATATGTGAGAACTAGTATTAAGAAAAGTGATCTGGCACTGATAGGCAGGTACTGGAGCATCTGAAGGACAGGAGCGATATGACAGGCTCATAGGTTTCTTGGTAGAAAGCCTAACACGAAGGACAGGCTCGTGTTTCTAGGTAGAAAGCCTAACACGAAGGACAGGCCCGTGTTTCTAGGTAGAAAGCCTAACACGAAGGACAGGCTCGTGTTTCTAGGTAGAAAGCCTAACACGAAGGACAGGCTCGTCTTTCTAGGTAGAAAGCCTAACACGAAGGACAGGCTCGTGTTTCTAGGTAGAAAGCCTAACACGAAGGACAGGCTCGTGTTTCTAGGTAGAAAGCCTAACACGAAGGACAGGCTTGTGTTTCTAGGTAGAAAGCCTAACACGAAGGACAGGCTCATGTTTCTAGGTAGAAAGCCCTAACACGAAGGACAGGCTCGTGTTTCTAGGTAGAAAGCCCTAACACGAAGGACAGGCTCGTGTTTCTAGGTAGAAAGCCTAACACGAAGGACAGGCTTGTGTCTCTAGGTAGAAAGCCTAACACGAAGGACAGGCTCGTGTTTCTAGGTAGAAAGCCCTAACACGAAGAACAGGCTCATGTTTCTAGGTAGAAAGCCTAACACGAAGGACAGGCTCGTGTTTCTAGGTAGAAAGCCTAACACGAAGGACAGGCTTGTGTTTCTAGGTAGGAAGCCCTGACATGTAATTCTGCATCATCTGAAGTTCAGCCAGAGCAGCATCTGAAAGTCCAGTGTAGTAGGCAGTGAAGTAAGCTAATTTTTATATTACCAATTCCTGAATAACACCAGACAAATTTTATGGTTGCAAGACATTTTATTTTGAAATGACCGAATATATTCTGTGCAATACCTGTCCCTTCAATCTTAGCCAACTACGATCACACCTAGATCTTATACCTGAGTGGTCAGCTTCAGTTATTTCCAGTGATAAGTTATATTTGGGATGCAGTGAGAATAGTAACAGGGTTGTGTGTATTATTTTAACCTTCAGTTTTTATCGTTATTAAGCCTTAGTCAGTTAACCGATATCTGTTTAAAAACTGGTTTCAAAACAGTATGTGAATCTGAAAAAAATCTGTCTTTTCTACTTCCCACAAAGGCCTTTAAAAAGTAGGTGCATGCATCCACAAATCTGGACATCTAATTAGCATAAAAATTGAATACCAAATGGCAGATTTACTTCAGTAGACCGAAAGTTAATTTACCCGACTTTCAAATTGCCAAGACGAAAAGACTGACAACCGCAGAACACTAACATCCCAGAAAGTACAGTTGAGTACACTTACCATAAATGTAGATGTTCGAGTGTATTCACTGTTGCAGTCATTACATTTGGGTTATCTGCCTGCAGGTAGCCCTCAGCCGGCCTGAATATCAAAGTCTTGGATCTCTGCATCGGATGCTATCTCTTCTTCAATGACGTCAGGTTGTCAGGGGTATAAAACATTCAGCCAATGCCATTACATCAGTTTTTCTTGCCCCAGATGTCAGATGCCCCCATAATGGGAAGCAATTATTTGTTAGGTTACACCTCCAACAAAAAGCAAATACACCAGAAAGCTGAAATACACGAAACAAGAAGAAAAGTATAGCCAAGAGAAGTCAGGGGGCTGGAGGGAGGGTAACCAGGAGTGCAACAGTGAATACACTTGAACATCTACATTTATGGTAAGTGTACACAACTGTACTATGTTCTTTGTGTTTCACTGTTGCAGTCATTACATTTGGGTTGATTCCCAAAGCTAAGGAAGGGAGGAGGAAGTTAGAGAGCATTAGGACCAGCTATTAAGCCTTGCAAAACTGCAGTGGCAAAACCAGCTCTGGATTTAGAAAAGATAGGCATGTGGTAATGCTTGGTGAAGGTATGAACAGAGCTCCAGCTAGCAGCTTTTAGGATGTCCCTGGTAGGGACCCCTCTGAGAAAGGCTGTAGAGGTAGATGCAGCCCTGGTGGAATGTGATCTTATCCCCTGTGGGGGAGGTTTTCCATGGTGCTTATAGCAGAAATGAATGCAATGGGCTATCCACTTAGAAATGGTTTGCTTTGAAATGGCCTTCCCCTCTGCCCCTGCAGCAAAGCCAGCTAGCAGCTATTCAGATTTTCTGAGAGGCTTAGTACTGTCCAAATAAAATCTAAGTTGTCTGTGCACGTCCAAAGAGTGCAGTATTCATTTTCCTTTGTTCTGTGTATTAAGGGTTTTTGAAAAAATG
>NC_056743.1:1245454295-1245514765 GCF_019279795.1 Protopterus annectens
GTTAGAGCTGATTAATACACTAATGTTTGAATATCATTAGTACAGTTTTGTGTTGAGTAAAACTGAATATAACAGTAGGTGTTTGAATGATCATTGCTGTAGTTGTTGCTCCCTCCCTCCATCCTCCTTATATTTTGGTGGGGACGTATATTTTTTGTTCATAGCATTGTTCTTTCAGGGCTCTGCTTCCATCTCTCTGCTGGCAGGAAAGCTTTACAGGGCTTTTCATCTAAACTTGTCTTTTAGTCAGCTCTGCTCAAGCTGCTTGACATTTTGGGAGTGTGGAAGGTATGTTGAAGCTTTGGAGGCTGGCTGGGTGTTATCCTTGACGGGATATAACCCATATAGTTTAGGCTGCTGCAACAGTGATCATTCGGATGTCTGCTGTGTTAAGTTCAGCTTATTCAACTTTACTTTCTGTGCTCTACAGTTTGGGCTATCTACTGCGCCTAGAGTTTTCACAAAATGCCTAGCTCCTCTTAGAGCACATTGCAGCACTTTAGGAGCTCATATTTACTCCTACTTGGAATGACTGTCTCATTCAGGGAAGATCCACTTAGGAGACCCTTGACGCCTTACGGATCACTGTAGACTGTTTTCAGAAGGTAGCCCTCACCCTAAAACTTTAAATCTCAGACTCTCCCTGAAACAAGGATCATGTTCCAGGCAGCCATCATAGACTCTATTCAACAGAAGGCATTCCTTCCCAAGACAAGTGTGTTTTCTTGAGTGACTACCTGACCCTTGTTTTTCCAAAGCAGCTCATCACTGCAAGAGAATTCCTGAGGATACTGAGGTAGCTGGCATCTTGCATCCTCATTTGCAAAATTACATATGCAGAAACTTCAAGTGGTTTCTAAAAAAAAAAAAAAAAAGTCTGGGAGCAGCACTCCCAATCCCTGGAACCCCTACTGCCTGTCCTATGTTTTGAAGAAGAAAAAAAAAAAAAAACCTCCTGTGGTGAAAAAAAATGCATGCAAAGGAACACTGGAGCAAATTTCACTCTGCCAGAATCAGAAAAGACCACCACAATGGACAGCTAAGACATAGCCTGTGGAACCCACTTGGGTCCCATGAAAGGGCAGGGCATTTGGTCCCCATAGCAGAGTAAAAGCCTTTTAACAAAGTGCAAGTCCAGGGACACTGGAAATTTGGATGCACAATAATATAGATGTTCATCATGTTTCACTGTTGCAGTCATTACACTTGGGTTATCCTGCTGGCAGGCTACCCACAGTCGGCCTGAATTCCAAAGTCTTGGTCCGGCGTCGGTTGCTGTCACCTCTTCCCTGACATCAGTGCGCCAGGGGTATAAAAGATGCAGCCGATGCCATTTTCTTCAGTCTTTCTTGCCGTGCGGTGCCCGAAGCAAAAGCAGTTTGCAAGTGCCGGTCGTCCAACTCCTGAGATTTTCGTGTTCGAATTTCAGATCTGAAGTCTTCATTTAAAGCGAAGTACCCCGTTGGGGAAACTTTTTTCTTGCTCCAGACAGATGTCAGAAAAAATTAATAATTGTATTTCTTGTGGGAAGCAAATACCTCATAAGGACTTCCATTCTTATTGTATTCTTTGCCTAGGCCCTGATCACGCCGTTGCTAATTGCAGGTTTTGTGCTCGATTTAACCAACGCACTATTAAGCGTCGGCACGATTTTGCTTTTCATTACTTTGGCCGAAGATTTAATTACACGATGTCGTCGGATAGCCATCTGACTACCGCAATTCACAAGAAACGCAAGGAAAAGGATAGGCATCAGAGGTCCAAAACTGACGAGGCTTCTTCCAAGCCAGTCGCCGGTTCTCAGTGAGGTGCTTTCGCAGCCCCTGACGCCTGCTACCTTAGATCCACAGGTCACTTCCGACTCCCACGTGGAGCAGACTAGGCTGCAGGAAACTCGGGGTATTGGACACTTGGAAAATATTCCCTCAGATGGGTCCAGAGCCACTGAGCAGGCATCGGCTTTTGAGGGTGTTTTCAGGCCTACACAGTTATATGTAAAACCGACTTCAGCGTCAAAGGCAAAGACTAAAGCACCACTAAAGACAAAGAAACAAGTGCAGCAGTCCCATGGACAGGCCTCCATGCTTAAAAATACAGATGCTCAAAATGGCCGAAGACTTTGTTACTTTGATCAGGGGCTCCCATCCCCCTCCTGATAAAAGGCCTAGGAAAGAGCCAGAATATGAATCTTCAGATCAGGTTTCCATTTCCTCTATGACTCCTCTTCTGAACAAGAATATTCTCTTCCTCCCTGTGAGTATTCTGATGCTGAAGAAATCTATCCCTTCAGCCTCTCCTCCTGAGGATTGTTCTTTTGGGGAAACTCTGCATACCATGAGGGATCACTTTCACTGGGAGAGCCAAGATTACTCAGAATCTAAGAAAAAGCTCAGAGACTTTCTTTTACTATCTCGGCACAGGCCTCTTGCTATTCCCCCAGTTTTAGACATTGTAGATGTATTTTCAGAGTCCGGCCTGTCTCCTGACTCTTTACCTCCTGCACCTGTTAAGCCAGACAGATACTGCAGGGTTCCAGATTCGCATAAATTTCTTTATAAAAACCCTGCTGCTGACCCAGAAAATATATCTCAGGGTCCCAAAGGGGGGGGGGGTCAAGGCTTCCACTGCAAAAAATCCTATCCCATTTGATAGGGATTCAAGGGCTCTGGACAGATCGGGGAAAAAGCTTTACACTTCTGCTACATTGGCTGTAAGGGCTTAAAATTGTCAGTTTCATATGCTTAAATATCAGCAATACTTAACGTCAGTGCTAAAACATAAAATGTTGACAAACTCAATGTGCAGAAAACAAGGAAATGCAGGATTTATTGCATGCAGCTGAACAAGTTGGAAAGCATACTTTGCAATGTGGTTTTGATTATCTTGTGGCCTCTTGCAGGGCCACTGTTATGGGTTCTGTCATTAGGAGGCATGCTTGGTTAAAGGAACAGAATCTGCCTGATCATGTTAAAGCAAAATTATTGGATGCTCAATTACAGCATTTTATTTATTTATTTATTTATTTATTTATTTATTTTGCAGTTGGTTTACCAGGATAGTCCATTGGGCCAAAGTGAACCAGTTTTCAATGGAGTCCTGGGGAGAAAAGCTCCATAAAAATCAAGGTTACAATATGATGTAGATTATAAGCTTACATGAGTTATAAAATAGAGCAGACCAAAGACTATTAAGATTACTATACGTCCTAGATTGAAAATATACAACAGGAATTAGACCTAGGGAGAAAAGCTCCATAAACAAATCAAGGTTACTATATGATGTAGATTATAAGCTTGCATGTGTTATAAAATAGAGGGACCATAAACTGTTAACATTACTATGTCATAGATTGAAAGTATACTACAGAAATTTAGACAAGGACAAATATTACAAACAGTCTAGGTTATTGATGAATGAACATATAATACAGAATATTAAGGGAATGATTAGTAGACATGTACAGGATCGATAATACATGTGGTAAACTTGCAGAGAGAGGTGTGGGTAAGAATTACATACATTTAGAAATTAATTTACAAGAATATATGAAAAGGAAGAATGCTATTGAAGGGAAGAGAAGATGAAAGATGAGATGAAGATGAAGCACCCCGGCATGATACTTTGTTTGGTGTTAAAACAGAAGAGATGTTGAAGAAAATGAAGGACAAAGCGAAGTCTATGCAGACAGTTAAGGATTTCTTACAGGTACAGCCACCCAGATTAAGCAGGAACTGGCCTACAAAGAATTGATCCTTTCCAGTGTCAGGCCACAAAGAGGCAGATACAGACGTCCCAGAGGCAGATCCCAACCCCAAGGCTCATACAGGCCTAAACAATGGGGTGCTTCTACCTCCAAAAGCGGAGAAGACGAATCACAGCCATACATTAAACAGTCCCAATGACTTTCGTCTGCCAGCACCAAGCACTTATCATTTGGCAGACCCCTTAGGGGGAAAACTAGCACTTTTTTCACAAAATTGGCACATTATCACCCAGGACAAATGGGCCTTGAATATAGTGTCTCAGGGCTACAGGTTCCACTTTCGCACCCTGCCAAGGGCAAAAGGTATGCCAGACCTGCCACACAATCAATGGGCAGAGGCACAAAAACAAGTTTCATCCCTCATGGACATGAGGGCCATTCAGCGAGTACCACAGCAAGAGCAGGGACAAGGATTTTACTCAAGATTTTTCTTGGTACCCAGAAAGGACAAAGCCTGGAGACCAATACTGGACCTGTCTATTCTAAACACATTTCTGGACGTTCCAAAATTCAAAATGTTGACTCTGCAGCAGCTTCTGCCCATGTTTGGCAAGAAGGCTTGGCTTGTAACTGTGGACCTAAAAGCGACATACCTGCATGTCCCAGTCAGACAGACTTGCAGAAGATACCTCCAGATTCATAGCTGGCTCAATGCACTACCAATTCTCTGCACTGCCCTTTGGCTTATCTACTGCGCCCAGGGTCTTCACAAAATGCCTGGCACCAGTAATTGCTTTTTGCAGACAGAAGAATTCATATATATCCTTACTTGGATGACTGCCTTATTTAAGCAGAGAACCAGGACATTCTACTAAAGCATCTGGCGTTTGTAAAAAGATTACTAATTTGCCTTGGGTCCACAGTAAACCAAAATAAATCAAAACTAGTACCCTTTCAAGAGATAATATTCCTGGGTGCAAGCTTAAATACAACTGTCCAGATGGCTTATCTCATGCCAGACAAACAAAGGCAACTGACTTCTTACTTCAAAATGTTGGCAACAAAGACCCAGTTATCTGCAAGAAAAATTCTGCAAGCTTTGGGCTTCATGGCATCCTGCATTCTGCTAATTCCATATGCAAGACTGCATATGAGGAAACTATAATGGTATCTAAAAAGTGTTTGGACTCAACATTGCCACAGCCTGGAAACATTAATTACCCTCATTCCCTGCCTGCAACAGGAGTTTCAATGGTGGGCACAGGCCTGTCACCACAAGGGACAGCCATTCACTTTACCCACAGCCAGGCAGATACTAACAGATGCATCAGAGTATGCTTGGGAGGCCCACATGGCAGGAAAATGTTTTCAGGGCACATGACCCGCAAGCCAAATGCATCTTCATATCAATCAAAAAGAGATGCTAGCTGTTCAGAATGCCCTGACAGCCTTCAAGGATCTACTTCATCCAGGACAACTGCTGATGAAGACGGACAATACTACAGTCATGTGGCGCACAAACAAGCAGGGAGGCACACATTCCTACCCCCTCTGTAGACAAGCCATGACTTTGTGGAACACAGCATTGACTTATCAAGTACACCTGCAAGCACAATTCCTGCCAGGAAAGACAAATACTCTGGCAGACTAACTAAGCAAGAACCTCATGGATCCTCACGAGTGGAAACTGGATCCACAAATCTTCAGCATAATAACAAGGAAATGGGGATGCCCAGACCTAGATCTATTTGCCTCCCCTCATAACTGCCAACTACAGGGATTCTGCACAAGGACTTATCACAAGCAAGCATGGAAAGTGGATGCTCTATCTTTTAGCTGGAAAACCCCAACAGTATATGGCTTTCCTCCACTGCCTCTCCTCCCCAAGGTACTCCTAAAGGTCAGACAAGAGAAGCCAAAAATGATACTGATTGCCCCAGACTGGCCCCGCCAGCACTGGTACCCAATCCTAAAGAGCTTGTCTCAGGGCCCAGCCTGGACATTACCTCAAATTCCTCACTTACTGACCCAACAAAACAATCAGATCCTGCACAGCCAGCTCAGAACCCTAAATCTGGCAGCATGGCGGATAATGTAACCATTCAGAACACACCTCTCTAAAGCAGTTATGGATGTCATTTTGGAGGCCAGGAGGCCCAGCACCAGAAGATCTTATGCAGAAAAATGGAAGAGATTCTGTACTTGGAACCAGTCACAAGGAATTGACACGCTTGTACCAAATATCCCTCAGATTTTACAATACTTAACTGAGATGCTGGACAAAGGCCTATCCTTTTCATCAATTAAGATCCATGCTTCTGCCATTTCAGCTTATTGCAATACGGACCCACCTATTTTTTCACATCCACTGCTAAGACAGTACCTCAGAGGGGCCACAAATATAAGACCTCCAAGGAGAGTGCCAGTACCTGCATGGGACCTCAATTATGTCTTGGAAAAACTCACACTGCCTCCTTTTGAGCCAGCCAATGCAACTGAGATAAAATTCTTATCATGGAAAACAGCTCTGCTCCTAGCAATAACCTCAGCAAGAAGAGTCTCAGAGTTACAGGCACTAATGGCTGTGGAACCTTTCATAATTTTCCATCCAGACAGGGTTTCTCTGAGAACAAACCCAACATTTATGCCTAAGGTAGTGTCCAGTGTGGCCCTTAACCAAACCATTCATTTGCCTACCTTTTATCCAAACTCACAGAATAAGGGTTAGAGACTTCTGCATTCTTTGGACATACACAGACGGCTACTCTTCTACTTGGACAGAACTAAAGCTTTCAGAAAGACTGAGCAACTCTTAGTGGCATGTGCTGCAGGATCACAAGGAAAGGCTATCTCAAAGCAGACTATTTCAAAATGGATAGGCCACTGCATTCATTTCTGTTATTCACAACATGGCAAATCAGTGCCTAAGGGCATTAGGCCACATTCAACCAGAGCAGCAGCCACTTCAGCAGCCTTCCTCAGAGGAGTACCAACCGAAGACATTTTAGAGGCTGCAACTTCGAATTCTGTTCACACTTTTACAAAGCACTACCACTTACCTCTTTACTCTAAATCCAGAGCAGGCTTTACCACTGCAGTTCTGCAGGGCCTCATAGCCACTCCTAATTCTATTTAGACCCAGCCACCCAACTTCAGCTTTGGGATTCAACCCAAGTGTAATGACTGCAACAGTGAAACACGAACATAGTACAGTTGTGTACCTACCATAAATGTAGATGTTAGAGTGTATTCATTGTTGCAGTCCAGGTTACCCATCCACCACCCCCTTTCTTTGCTGGGACTTATCTGTACTTCTCTATTCTATACAACCTATGTGGTGTATTTGCTTGTAGATGAAGGTAATGTTTTATTTTAATGCATGCTTTTTTATTGGCATAATTTTTAGCCTACCCTTTTGGGGGCACCTGACATCTGGGGCAAGAAAAACTGAAGAAAATGGTGTCTGCTGCATCTTTTATACCCCTGGCGCACTGACGTCAGGGAAGAGGTGACAGCAACTGACGCCGGACCAAGAATTTGGAATTCAGGTCGACTGCGGGTAGCCTGCCAGCAGGATAACCCAAGTGTAATGACTGCAACAGTGAATACACTCAACATCTGCATTTATGGTAGGTACGCAACTGTACTTTATCTGGTACACAGACAAGGGGGATCTTTGTCCTACCCTCTGTGGAGCCTTGCTAGAAAAAATTTGGATGCTGGCTTAAGAAACAAGGTTAACCCTTATAGCTTTCATATTCCAAGCCAGAGCAATACTGCAGCAGATTCTGTAAGCGGTGACCTTTTATACCCTAACAAATGGATGCTCAAAAGAGAGGTTGCCTTGGAACTGTTTACACAGTGTTGGATCCCTTCAGATGGCCTGTTCACCTGTCTCCACAATAAGCAACTAAAGAAGTTCTGCTGCAGAATAAAACAGACAGGACCTTGGAAGACGGATGTGTAATCCTTCATATGGACAAACGTGCTCCTGTATGCATTCCATCCCCTGTCCTTGATCCTCAGTGCACTAATAAAAATCAGGGTAGACAGATCCAGTATTATGTTAGTTGCCCCCTTCTGGTGGACAGTCTGCTCATTCTTGCAGTACCTGTCAGGCCTCTTTACACTACGACCTTTCTTATTCCAGCATTGAAGTGCATGCATCTGCAATATCAGCTTTCTGCACAACAGTTCACCCATCTTCTCACACCCGCACATGAACCTTTTTCTAAAAGTGGTGTTTGATTTGAGACCACCCAGAAGGAACCCCATTCCGCTATGGAATCTAAATTTGCAGAAATACCTTTACCTCCTTTTAAACCCTCTGCCTCTCTACAGATGCTCATTTGGAAGACCACCTTCCTTACAGCTGTAACTTTAGCTGGTACGTTTCTGTGCTACAAGTCCTCATGTAAAGAACCTTTCAATGTCTTCCACAGGGATAGGGTCACCCTCAGAACAAACTCAACCTTTATGCCTAAAGTGGTATCGGAGCATATTTTAAATCAGATTATCCACCTACTAGTCTTCTACCCAAATCCACAGTACTGGGTAGAACAAGTCCTACATTCCATATATGTACACAGGCAGATCAGGTACCAATTAGATGGGACAGAAAGCCTTAATAGTGCAGAGCAATTGCTAGTGGATTTCACAGAGAGTAGACAGGCCAAGCTTGTCTCCAAACAAACAGTCTCTAAATAGATAACTACAAGATGTTATGTGATCCTATCTCACCTACATTCTGTACTGATGGGTTCGGAGCCTATCCTCTGCTCCAACTCTGCACGCTATACTATAGAGCAAAGTCTCTAATTGGCTGAGCTATTCTATATCCCAGGATGCACCACCACCAATTCCCCAGATCTCGTTTACCGCTTACAAAGCAAAGACGTGGTCTCGAGCTTGGCTGAGCTAAGTGCTTTCTTTATAAGATTTTTCTGTCAGGAATTTTCTTGAATTTAACCAAAAGCTGTTTTAACGGCTATCGTTGTGTATGAGTGAGCTTTTTTGAATATTTTTTGTGGTAAAAATTGTGTTTTTTTTTTTTTTTTTTTTTTTTTTTTTTTTTTCCAGGGTGAGGTTTCCGTTTAAGTTAAAGGGGCCTTCCCCTCGTGCGCGAGTGAGCCTTTTTGTGTGCATTTAGTGAAGGTCAAGTACCCGTTTTAGTTACAGGGTTCTTGGCCCTCCTGTTGTGCGACCCTTTTATTAATCTCTTTTACTGTAAAGTGAAATTGTTCTGGGTTAGATACTTTCCTCACTATTTTTTTCCAACTGTTAGCATTATGTCAAAAGAACACAGACCCTCAGGGTTCAAAAAATGCACAAGATGCAGCTACAGGATGTCCATAACGAACGATCACTCCCTATGCGTGTACTGTTTAGGACCCAAACACCTTCAGGAGTCTTGTAGTGTGTGTCATGCTTTTTCCTCTTGAGTCCTCCAAGAGAGGAAAAATAAATTGATTCTAAAAGGACTTATCAAACCATCTTTTGAAGAGGCCTTATCTTCCTCTTCTCCCGCTAAGAAAAAGAAATAGTCAGCTCGACCAGTCCGTCGGAACCGACCACCAAGAAATCTCGGCAGGCTTCTCCATCGGCTCCACGGACTTCGGAGCCGAGGGCGGAACGGTCTGCCTCGATGCCTCCAGCCTCAACTCCTCTGGCTTCAGAGCCGATGGCTGGAGCTTCGAGAGGCGGGTCACCTTCATCGGCTCCGCTGATTTCGGAGCTGATGAGGGTTGTTCGCTCAGACTCTTCTCCTTCGGCGCCGAAGTCCTCTTCGGCACAGAGGGAAATTATAATGGAATCTCCTTCGGCACCGATTTTGATCGAGGCAATTCGGAGCCGGTCCCCTAGTCCTTCGGAGCCGGTGGAGAAGTCTAGTCGGACCCGTTCGATCTCCTCCCGGTCTTCCAAGATGTCGGATTCGGACATTGACAGGGTGCTCCAAAGGCTGTTTCAGTCTCCAGTCTTCCAAAAGCTAGTTTCGGCTCCAGCCCAGTCTGCTTCGGAGCCGATGGTCCACCCTTTAGCCTTGGTTCCTCCTCCAACAGCCTCGGCACCGTTGGAGTCTGTGCTGGTGGAGCCGATGGAGGTGTCTGGGTCGGCTCCGACCCTTACTCCTACTCCGGCCTTCAGGTCTGAGTTTGGTACACGGACCTCCTCGGTCGGCCCCGGGGGTGACGCTTCGGGACCGATGTTCTCATTTCCGAGCCTCTCTCTCGGTGCGTCGGCTGCGGGAGTGCCATCTGCTGTTATGGCTTTGGGGGTCGGACCTTCCCAGGATTCTGGGGGTCTGGCCTTTAGAGCCATGAGGAGTGCTTTGGCCAAATCTTCTTTGGCTACCTCCACCGTCTCCCCGGCACCTTCCCTAGGCACGGAGACTGGGTCCTTTGTAGTCCCCCTGTCTCAAGACAGTGGAGCCCTGGGGCCTGAGGTCACCCCCATTGGGGGTCCCCCTCTTCCTGGAGGTCCCTCTGAAGAGTCTTCGGAGGAACCCCCAAGAAAAAAACAGTGCAAGAGGAAGCACGTCTGCTCTCCTGACGAGTCTATCACCTCCGACACCGATCTTGATGATGCGGAAGGGTCCCCCAAGTCGTCCTCGGATGATGTCTCCTTTGTGGACATCCTGGAAGTCCTCAAACAACGAGGCGGCTGGCAGACCAAGCCCCCTTCCTCTGACGAGTCAGTGTTCCTCAAGGCCTTCGGGGCTCAGCCCTCTGCCTCCTGGGTGTCTCCGCCCTTCGATGAGCTCCTGGATTTGATCTCTCGAAGAACGTGGGAACATCCAAATTCTGTGGAACCGGTGCCTGCTCGCCCTAACAAATTTTTGTCAGCGCCCCCGGAAAAGGAATTTCTCACCAAGGGTGTGGCTGTAGATGCTATGGTGGTGGCATCTGCTACCCAGCAAGATGTGGCAGAGGCTTCGACGTCCGTCCATCCTCCTAATAAGGAGTCTAGGAGCATGGACCGGTACGGGAAGCACACCCTTACTTCAGCAGCCTTTACATTAAGGTCTCTGAATTACCTCACGCACTTCACTAGACTTCAGAGGGACCTGATCAAGGAACTCTCAGATACCCTCTCTGGTAACCTACCTGAGCAGTTGGCCCAGACGGTTAGCTCTGTTGGCTACCCTATCGTCGATATCGAACTCGTCCATGAGGCTCATTTCGTATGCAGCCGAGGCGAAAGTAGAGCGGGTACGGGTGTTGCTCTACGGAGACAAGCCTGGCTCCGCCTGTGTCATTTTGCAGAGGCCTTCAAGTCTTCCTTTGCCAACGCTCCCTTTGATGGGTCCTCTTTGTTTGGACCCAAGGTAAAGGACACCTTGACCCGCTGTGAACAAGAGGGTAAGACTTTGACTGCCGTAGGGGCATGGTTTTCCGCTCCCTTTCGGCCTTATCCCAAGGCTAAAAGAGGAGGGAAAATGTGGTTCCCTAAATCTCAGAAGAATTACCCCTCACAGCAGGACGATCCCCCTTCTAGAGGCAGAGGAGGGGGAAGTTTTTCAGGAAGACGCCGTCCCAGAGGCGGCAGAGGCCCCCGCAACACTGGAGACCGCGAGTCCTTTTGTGGCTCTTCAACCTCTCAGCATCCCTGAAGGATTGCCCGACTGCACAGCTCCGGAGCCAGTCGGTGGTCGTTTTTCGAGGCACCTAAAGGCCTGGGAGAGTATCACTCAGGACCGATGGGTGCTCCAAATCATCGCCGGAGGTTACGTCATCCCCTTTTCACACACACCCCCTCCATCCAGGAAAATCCCGGACCCGCCACCCAGTCAACGGGATATTGCAGCCTTCGAAATTTCAAAGCTGCTTCAAAAAGGAGTCATCCAACCGGTCCCCGTAGACCAGACCGGATTAGGGACTTACTCATTCTTTTTGGTGCCAAAAAAGACCGGGGACTTGAGGCCCATTTTGGATCTCAGCAACCTGAATCGATCAGTCAAGAAGTCCAAGTTCCGGATGATCACCTTACTATCCATTCTCCCGCTACTGGAGAAAGGTGTTTGGTTGTGCTCCATAGATCTCAAGGACGCCTATTATCACATTCAGGTAAATCAGGCGTCCAGGAGACATCTGCGCTTCAGCCTGGGAGACGGTCATTTCCAGTTCTGCGCACTGCCCTTTGGTCTCACCACAGCCCCCAGGGTTTTCACCAAATGTTTGGCGGTGGTGACTGCTCACCTGAGAAGTCTAGGATTCCAGGTGTTTCCGTATCTAGACGACTGGCTCCTAACTGCCACCTCCAGGCATCTACTATTACAGAACCTAGCAGCCACTATATCTCTAGGAACCTCCCTAGGAATCTCCTTCAATCCGGCAAAGTCTGTGTTGCTGCCATCTCAGCATATACGGTTTATCGGGGTAGAGATAGACTCAAGGCAAATGCGGGTCTATCTTCCTACAGAGAGAATAGAAACATTAGAATCTCAAGTCCGAGCATTGCTCCTCCAACGTCGAGCCCCAGCAAGGATGGTCCTACAACTGTTGGGTTCCATGTCGGCTACCGTTCTCCTCGTCCTCTTAGCAAGATTACACATGAGGATTCTCCAGTGGCTCCTGTCGGTCCAGTGGTCGTATCAGGAGCTTCCGCTCAGTCACCAAATTATAATCACTGAGACATGCAAACAGGACCTCCGTTGGTGGCTTACCTCCTCCAACCTGGATCAGGGGCAACCCTTTGTTCCTCCTCTTCCAGTGGCCACTCTGACTACGGACGCCTCCCAGACGGGGTGGGGGGGACATTACCTCGGCAGGTCAGTTCAAGGCAAGTGGCACCCCGACGAGAGTTCCCTACACATCAACATACTGGAAATGAGGGCAGTGCTTCTATCGCTTCAAGCACTACACAATTACCTCCCCCAAGGTATGATTGCCGTTCAGTCTGACAACATGTCAGTAGTCTGGTATCTGAACAAGCAGGGAGGGACCAGGTCCTACCCTCTTTGCAGAGAGGCCATGAAAGTATGGAATTGGGCTGTTGCAACCAACCATTTCTTGGTAGCAACACACATTCCGGGGAGATCCAATGTGATAGCTGACAGACTGAGCAGAACCATTCTCTCCCCGCACGAGTGGTCTCTGAACGACAGAGTAGCATCTCAGATCTTCAGAAGATGGGGAACTCCTTGTTGCGACCTCTTTGCAACTCCCCTCAGCACAAAATGTCTACAGTTCTTTTCTCTTACCCCGGTTCCGGGGGAGTTTCCCAAGGACGCCTTAGTCCAAGCTTGGCCCACCGGCTTACTGTACGCCTTTCCACCGGTTCCCCTTCTCCCCAGGGTGATCCAGAAGGCGATTCACTTGCAGTGCAAGATGATTTTAGTTGCCCCATACTGGCCTCGTCAAGTCTGGCTGCCATTTCTTCGGAAATACGCACTGGACGGTCCATGGTTCCTGGACCAGGTTCCAGATCTCTTGATCCACCAGTCGGGACGGCTTCACCAGTCCCTTCACTCTCTGAAGTTAACAGCTTGGCTCCTCCACTTCCGACTATAGTCAGGAACCAGGTTTTGGACTCAGAAGTTATACATATCTTGTCCTCGGCCCACAAGAATTCGACTAAGAAGATGTATAGTAGTAAATGGAAGAGATTCGCCATTTGGGCCCAACTCCGGGGATTAGATCCCATTACTGCCCCGGTGGCGGACGTTTTGAAATTCTTAGCTTCCCTATTCAATCAAGGTTCTTCGGTCTCTACCATTAATGTTCAATTAGCAGCTATTTCGAATTTTCATGAAAGTATAGACCCACCTTTAATGAGCAATAAGTTATGTAAAGCCTTCATGAAAGTTGCTGGGCTGCTACATCCTCCAGTTTCTCATCCTGCTCCGCCATGGGATCTCAATTTCGTATTAGGTGCCTTGACCTCTTCCCCCTTTGAACCGGCAGCAACTTCTGACTTGAAATTTCTTTCCTGGAAGACTGCTTTTTTGGTGGCAATTACATCAGCCAGAAGAGTTTCGGAACTTCAAGCCCTGTGTGTCAAACCGCCATACCTGGTTTTTCACAAGGATAGAGTATCCCTTAGGCCTAATCCATCTTTTGTTCCCAAAGTTTGTTCTAGTTTCTGTCTTCAACAGTCTTTGGAACTTCCAGTTTTCTTCCCCAATTACTCAGACAGAGCAGAATATATCTTCCATTCATTGGATGTCCACAGACAATTGCGTTTCTACTTAGGACGCACCAAACACTGAAAACAGATCAGTTATTTGTGTCCTTTTCAGACAATAAATTGGGCAAAACCGTCACGAAAGTCACTATTGCCAAGTGGATCGGAGACTGTATCAGTCATATTTATTTTCTTTCTAATAGAGAGCTTACAACCACTGTGAAAGCTCATTCTACTAGGGCTATGGCTACTTCAACAGCATTTCATTCTAAGCTTGCCATTAGTGACATTTGTGCTGTGGCTACCTGGTCCTCTCCTCACACCTTTATTTCTCATTACAAATTGGATGTGGCATCTGGGGGGCGAGCTTCCTTCGGTTCCACAGTTCTCAGGACTGTTTTCCAGTGAGCCACCCGGGAATCAGGTGCTAGGGACGCTGCCCCATCAGTACAGAATGTAGACGAGATAGGATCACATCTTTTAGTTATGTACTTACCATAACTTTAGATGTTTGGGATCCATCTCACCTGCATTCCTAATACCCACCCTCCTTCCCCCTGCCTTGGAGACCAGAAGAGACCGGACGGTTCAAGTTCGACCGTTTCATCTTGAAACATCTGGCAATGTTATATCAGCAGTGCATGTGTGGTTGCATGTGTACGGACAAACAAGATCTGGGGAATTGGTGGTGGTGCATCCTGGGATATAGAATAGCTCAGCCAATTAGAGACTTCACTCTATAGTATAGCGTGCTTTGTCGGAGCCGAGGATCGGCTCCGAACCCATCAGTACAGAATGTAGGCGAGATGGATCCCAAACATCTAAAGTTATGGTAAGTACATAACTAAAAGTTCTGTTAACTTGCACCACAGAGAGGATTTATGTGGGCTTGTTAAAACCCACTCTACCAGATGTGGGGCGATGACCACTGCTAAACTCAATGGGGTTTCTACCCAGGCCATCTTTGAGGCAGCCACATGAAACTTGTGCTTACCTTCACAAAACACTATAACCCAGGTAATGTCTCCAGGGCCAGAGCAAGTTTTACTTCTGCCATCCTGCAAAATGTTATTTCCTAAAGTCACGCAGATGACCCACCACCCAATTTTTTTTAGCTGTGGGAGTCCTCCAAGAATCAGTACTGCAACACTGACTACATTGTGTCCCACTTGCCATAATTGTAGCTGCTCAAGTAATCAGTGTTGCAGTACATGCACTCACCCTCCAGCTCCTCGATCTGCTGACCACTTGTCTCCCCCTTGCTGAATGCAAGGGACAGAGGAATTTTTCCTGCCGGTAGTAATCTTTTATCGGTCATCCTCCGTCTGTCTTCTATAGTTTTCTCCTCCTCCTCACTTAAATCCAGACAGTTGGGGAGGTCATCTGCCCTCAGGCATCAGACTGCTCATTCATTGCTTAGAAAGACCTGAATATTTCAGTGTCAGATGTCTCTCTTGTATCCTGACAGTCTTTAACGTCCGTCAGCTAGGTGTGATGCAAAGACTATGGAAACTGGGCAAGTCATTGGCTTCTGCATGCCAGGTAGACCCAAAAATCAACACTGCAGCATCAATGTACATGAACTTTTATAATTATGGCAATTGTAACAAAACTGTACCATTTTCTAGTAATAGCCTTTCTTATCTCTATTAATACCTGCTGCATGTCCTTGGAAAATGGGTGCCTAAAAATATTTAAACCCGGTCATCCTGGCAGTCAGTAGCAGTTGTTTGGGGCTGGGATGTGTCAAACACCCCTGATCTTGTTTGAGTAAATCAAATCTGTCAGGAAGCTTGTGATAATTGTCCCCTATCCACTCCTAGAAAGAGCTGTTGCCTGGGCCAGAAGAGAGTCAAAAGAATGATCTTTTGGGGAATCCTTCTGTATCTTCAGAAGTACCCTGGATAATCCGTCGAATGGCTTACTGGAACATTTCTGTCTAGGGAAAAGACTAGGCATCTGTTTTGTATGGAGTTCTGAAACAGAATTATGCTGGTTGATTGAGAGAGGAGGCAAAAAAGGACTCCATATTGAAATGTTGGTACTTAAAATGCTGAGTAGCAACCTACCTAAAAAAAAAAAAAAAAAAAAAAAATGTAAACATAGGAGAAGAGCAAATCTGTCATAGCTCTTTAAACTTTTTTTGCAGGAGGCAAGCCTACCTGCACCCTACAACCCCCACCCTTGTATATACCAACTCTGAGTTTGCCTTACCTCTGAGAAAAGGGAATATTCCAGAAAAATGGCCGTCTCAAGTGTAGTATATGCAAGTCCATTTTTATTCAGCAACTCTGGCTGTGTTTCAGGACTTGATGTAGATCTACTTGAAGTGTTCTTCCCCTAATCAGTCAAATCTTAGAAGACCCCCCCCCCCGTTCCAGTGTACTTTTATGAGAGTTTGCCCTGGTCCTGCTCAGCTTGTTTGCAACACAATTTTGCTCCTAACTGGATGTAACATGCTTGTAAAGTGAGACTGCTAGCAATCTACTTAATTTCCCGGTTATACTCTGGTTTGAGCCCGAATCCCTGTATGGTGCAAGGGTTGGACACATCCTCTGGGGCTGTTCTAGTACCTGGTTCATATACGGGAGAAACAAGAGCTTTAGATGCAGGAGGTATTCAGAGTAAGAGACCCCTTGCCAGATGTAATACTCTGTCCCCGGATGTTTTGTCAAGTAGTGAAGTTCACTGTAAGAAGAAACAGTAATTTTACCCCATGATAGTCGGGTTATTACCAAGTTAGCTAAGAATGTTTTATATCCGCTAATTTGAGACTGTGCTCTTATTCAAAATGACTGTAGGACTACTGTATATCTGCAGATTTTGATGGAGATGCTGATGCAGACAATAGTGAACACTGTCCGGTCTGATTCATTGGAAAGTGAACAGGTTCAAAAACCCAAGCAGGTGTTCAACTTTCCACAAATAGCTTGGTTTAGAGATGTTTGACAGGAAGCAGTCTGACACTGCACCTAAGGTTGGCAGAGTTAATCTTATTGAGGTTGAAATTCTGAATGTTTTGGCCGTTTCTCCTCTGTTCATGGCCCTCGAAGATGTCTATAAAATGACAGGTAAAACCCCTTTGGATAGTGAGCCAGATTCTAAAATGGCTATGAAGAAGTACAGCGTCTACATCGATCTTGCAGCTCTCTCTGCTCCTTTGTCAGCTGATCAAGCTGTGGTTTCTCCATCTGCCAACTCTAGCAAGAGATCATTAGCTGCTTCTAACACCACACAGCTAGATAAAATTGATAAGTGGTTAGCATCGCAGGGATAAATGTTGCAGTTTAGTAATGTAGTCTTTAGAATTTTTTTTAAATTATCAGGGCTTTCCGTGGAAATTTATTTTGCCATGTGTTCAGTTTAGATGACTCTGCTGCATTTTCTCTTGCTGAACAGAAGTGTTACATGAATGAGAGTGTTCCTCATGCTTTGAGGAGAGTTTGGAATGGTGTGGACACTATTTCTGGAAGTGTAGCTGCTTCTGTGGTATTGAGAAGATATGTTTGGTTACATAACCATAATTTTTCTGAGGCTTAAAAAAAATGGTTTTTGAATGCTTCTTTAAGTTTTGAATTTGTGTTTTGTCCTGCTGCTACCCAGATTCTCAAACAGTAGGCTGCCTAGAATGTTTCATACTACATTTCCAAGTTCTGTCCTACATGGAGTACAACATCTGAGGGTAGAACAAACAAAAATACCAGCCTAAGAGTCAGGGTGCCAAGAGGAACTGCCAGGAGAGTAATGCTCCCAGACCAAGTAAAAGGGGTCCCCCCCCAAAAAAATCATTCTCCTTCTAAAGAAAAACTATGCGAAGACAGAAGGCATCCTGTCCCTTTCTCCTGTCCCCTACTCTTTTTCTCCTTCTCTCAGACTTTTGCTCAACCCATCAGCCTGGCCACAAATAGTCTCAGTTAAATAGTTGCTGAGAATAAATCAGAGAGGATACTGTTGCCAAGTGGACAGACCAGACATACTTTTTATCTCCAGTACCCCAGAAGGTGCAAGTAGGGATTGTACCTTTGTGCTGAGTTTAACTTGAGGGCTGTTGCAGATGAGTGGAATAAGGTAGTCCTCAAAAGGTTATTACCTCCTTCCTGTTCTTCCTTCTCCAAGGCTCATACTCTTAGGAAGTCATCCAAGGCTCTGGAGCATAGAAAATTACCTTCACCCAAGTCTCCAAAGACTTCATCGTCCTTGTAGCCTCCACATTGGATCCTACTATGTCAGATCAGAAGAGAAAAACTTTGGATCCTAAGTCTTTGGATCTGATAGTCATTTCAGGCAGTCCCACTACTCAACCTGTAAATCCAAACCTATCCGATCTGACTTCTAGTACTTCTCATAGGTTCATAGGTTGGTACTAGGCTTTCAGCCCTAGGGCCTATACAAGCGTAGCCATAACAATTCCCTGGCTATTTATTCCCACATTATTTACTTTCCTGGACCCCTGTCTAGCAGGGCGACTGACGTGATCCCTGGGGTGAATTTCCTTTCTCCCATCCAATCGTCAAGGTTCCTCTTGAAGAGGTCCAAAGAGGCACTCTGCTTGACATGTATGGGCAATCTATTCCAGAGTCTGGGGAGTCTCTGGGTCAGGAACCTATCCCTCCAGCATGTTTTGTTTATTATGATGACAAGGTTTAGATCCCTGGAGCGTGTAGCTCTGAGGGATTGGGATTTCTTTAAGTGTAGCATGTCCAACTCCAACAGCTCTGGGTTTGACATGGCCTTGTATGTTAAGCAGAGATCGCCTTTGAGTAGACGATATGCGACAGAGTATAGCTGGAGTTTTTTAAGGCGGTCAGCGTAGGACATCTGCTTTAGGCCTGTGATTCTTTTAGTGAGGTATTTCTGAGGCCTTTCCAGTTGTTGCAGATGTCTTGAGAGGTACATGCCAAATGGGGCGTTGTATTCTATAATGGGTCTAATGAGGGATGAGTACAGTGGGACAATGACCTTTTTTCTGGATGAAAAGCCCTTCGTGATGAGGTGTGCCACATAGAAGGATTTCCTGACTGTTGTATGATGTGGTTATCAAGGTGAGACCACTGTCCACCTGTGTCCCTAAGTCTCTTATCACACTTTCTGTGTTTAGTGTACTGCCACCTATATGGTAATTCATGGATACATGTTTTTTCCCAAAAGGGATAACAATACATTTCTTGGCATTGAGCTTGAGCCCATGGCTCTGGCACCAAGCATCTGTTTCTGTAAGGCCCTTTTGTAGAGTATCCACATCATTTGGGAATTCTATAATGGCTCCCAGTTTGCAGTCATCTGCAAACTTTGTTAGCCAGAGTCCCTTAGTGTTGACCTGTACTTCAGAGAAGTAGATGCCAAACAAGAGCGGCCCCAGGACTGAACCCTGAGGTACTCCACTTGTCACTTGTCTGGAGCTGGATTTGGAGTTGGCTACTTTTACAGTGTGGGTTCTATCAGTAAGCCATTTAGCAACCCATTGGGTGACATAGGGATTAATACCCAACTTAGTAAGTTTATCTATGATTCCAGAGTGGGGGATGGTGTCAAAGCCCTTGGCAAGGTCTAGATAGGCTGTGTGGACCACCTTACCCTTGTCAATGGCTCTGGAGACTGATTCAAAGAAGTCAGTCAGGTTCAGGAGACAAGATCGGCCCTTCACAAACCCAGACTGGGTGGGGTCCAGTGTTTGAAGGTTGCCAATGTCTTTGTTTATAAGTTCCATGACAATACGCTCCATGGCCTTGCAGATGAGGCTTGTCAGACTGATGGGACGGTAGTTTCCGGGATCCAAGGTGGATCCCCCCTTGTGTATTGGGATAACTGTAGCTCTGCGCCACTCAGTGGGCACAAAACCTGAGGTGAGGCTATGATTAAACATGACACTTAGGTGAGGTGCCAGTTCATATTGTAGTTCATGTAGTACACAGCCCGGGATGTCATCTGGTCCCATGGATGCTGTATTCTTGGCTTTAGAGAGTGCATTTTGTACCCGTGTGGCCGTTATTACTGGAATTTGGCAATCTTCCGGTATTGAGATGGGCCATTTAGGGGGTGAAGTTGGCACTGAATCGATCTGCCAGGATATTGGCAATATCCTTTGAATCAGTATATTTATTGCCATTCTGTTTTAGCTCAGAGCAGATCTGAGTATTGCCATTTAGATTCTTGACATAGTTATAGACTGCTTTGTGGTTGTCTTTGGAATCTTTGGCAATTTTATTTTCATAACTAGCTTTGGAGGATTTTATGAGGCATCTCAGTTTCTTACTGAGAACTTGCTTGTCCGAGTTTGTCAACCCCATTTCTCCTTGGCTGCTTTCTTCCCTCATGCATACAAGGAAACATTCCAGGCCTCACTCCACTACCTCATCTGTCAGGTCCTCCAGTAGTCTTTCTGTAACTGAAGTGGATAGGATGATGAGAAATCTCAGAGTTCAGATCCCATCAGATCTATGAGCCTTCCTGCCAACTCTCATACAGTTGTATTTCCTCTAATCCCTCATTCAGTTTTGGAGCCCTTGGATCTGAGAGTTGCAAGAGTACCAGTGTCTGAGCTGAAGAGAATTAAATCTTCAATCCCAATGGTTTCCCTGACCAGTTCTCCTTTTCCCTCCAATGATGTTGGATTGGTCATTGCCACTTGAAGCCTCTGCACTAGATAGTTTGTCTGTGGCTCCCTCCTCAAGGCACGGATCCGGACTAAATCATGACTTGCCTGCTTTGGAAGTCTCTACTCTGGTGCATCCAGCCATGGCTTTTCCAGGTCTGCTGACCTATCAGGTTGTGGAGAGGGTGTTCTGTCATTCGAGATCCATTCGAAATCCAATCTGTCATGCATCCTCAGATCCTACACCCATTCCCCCTGTGGATGTTCTTTTTGTTTCACTGTTGCAGTCACTACATTTGGTTTACCTGCTTGCAGGTAGCTCTCAGTCGACCTGATTAATGAAGTCTTTGGTCCTGCGTCAGTTGCTGTCCCTTCCTTCTTCCATGACGTCAGGTCGTCAGGGGTATAAAACATGCAGCCGACGCCATTTTCTTCAGTCTTTCTTGCTGCGCGGTGCCCGAAGCAGAAGCATTTTGCAAGTGCCGGTCGTCTGACTACTGAAATATTTGCGTTTCAGAACCGAAGTCATCAATAAAGCTAAGTACCCCATTGGGGAAACTTTTTTTCTTGCTTTTTACAGATGTCAGAAAAAGTTAATAATTGTATTACTTGTGGGAAGCAAATACCTCATAAGGATTTCCGTTTATACTGTATTCCTTGCTTTTAGGCCCTTATCACAACGTGCCTGGCTGTTGGTTTTGTGCTAGATTTAACCAACGCACTATTAAGCGTCGGAATATTTTTGCATTTAAGTATTTTGGAAACTGATTTAACTACCCAGAGATGTTGTCTGATAGCAATCCGACTACCGGAGTACATAAACGCAAAGAAAAGGGCAGAGAGGCAGTCGAGATCCAAAACAGACGACAAAGCTTCTCCTAAGCCAGTCGCCGGTTCGCCAGTACTCAGTGAGGCGCTTTCGCAGCCCGATACCCACTAGCTTAGAGTCGCAGGCCTCTACCGACACCCATGCGGAGTCCGGCATGCTGCAAGATACATCCGGCGGTCCAATACCTTGAGTATCTCCCTCGGATGGGTCCGGAGCCGCTGAGCATGCACTGGCTTCTGAGGGTGTATTCAGACCTCAACATTATGTCAAACCGATGAAAGCTGCAAAACCAAAGGCAAAGACCCCTTCTAAAACTAAAAAATGGACGCCTGAGCCATGTGCACAGGCCTCTATGCCTAAAAAACAGATGATCAAAATGGCTGAAGACCTTCTTACCTTGATCAGGGGTACCCATCCCCCTCCAGATAAGAGGCCTAGGCAAGACACTGACTATGAATCTTCAGATCAGGTTTCTGTTTCTTCTGATTCCTCTTCTGATCCCTCTTCTGATCAGGAACTATCTTTACCTCCCTATGAGGATTTTGATGCTGAGGAGTCTATTCCATGTGCATCTCCTCCTGAGGATTATTCATTTGAAGAAACCTTGCATACTTTGAGGGAGCATTTTCACTGGGAGAGTCAAGACTTCTCAGAATCAAAAAAAGAGGCTCTGGGATTTCCTCCTTCTCCCTCAGCACAAGCCTTTAGCCATTCCCCCTGTGTTGGATATTGTCTATGATGTTTTTTCGGAGGCAAGCTGACCCCTGACTCTCTCTTCCTCCGGCTCCCAGTAAGCCTGACTGGTATTACAGGGTCCCTGACTTTCATAAATTTTTATTTAGAAACCCTGCTGCTGATCCTGAAATTATTTCACAGGGTCCAAAGTGAGTTAAGGCCTCAACAGCAAAAAACCCTACTCCCTCCGGAGAATCAAGGGCGCTGGACAGATGGGTAAAAAGGTTTATACATCTGCAACCTTGGCAATTAGGGCCTTAAACTGTCAATTTCATATGCTTAGGTACCAACAACATGTTATGGGATTGCTGAAACAGAAAGTGATGTTGATTTCAGAATGTGCAGAAAATAAGGAATTGCTGGAATTATTGAATGCAGCTGAACAAGTTGGAAAGCATACTTTGCAGTCTGGTTTTGATTCTTTAGAGGCCTCCTGCAGGGCCGCAGTTACTGGATCTGTGATTAGGAGGCATGCCTGGTTAAAGGAACAAAACTTGATTGATCATGTTAAAGCTAAATTACTAGTTGCACCTTTACAGCATGATTCTCTGTTTGGTATTCAGGCAGAAGAGGTTTTAAAGAAAATGGAAGACAAAGCTAAGTCTATGCAAACTGTTAGATTACTTAAAGTGCAGCCACCTAGATTCAGTAGACACTGGCCTACAAATAATTGGTCCTTTCCTGCGTCAGACAGAGCTCAAAGGGGCAAATCCAGACGCCCTAAAGGTTCCAGGTACCAGGCTCAAGACTCGTACAGGTCAAAGCAATGGGGTGCATCCACCTCCAAATCTGGAGGAGATAAAGCACAAACCTACAGAAAGCAATCCCAATGTCTTCCTTCTGCCTACACCAAGCACTTAGCTTTTGGCAGCACTCATAGAGGGAAAATTAGCACGTTTTGCTCAAAATTGGCAGTTAATAACCCAGGATAAGTGGGTACTGAACAAGTGGGTACTGAACATCGTATCACAGGGATAAAGATTCCATTTTCATACTCTGCCAATGACAAATGGTTGGCCAGACCTGCCAAAAAAAACTGTGGGCAGAGCCACAGAAACAGGTTACATCCCTCATGGATATGGGGGCCATTCAGACAGTACCAGCACAGGAAAAAGGACAAGGTTTTTACTCTACTGTTCTTGGTACCCAGAAAGGACAAGGCCTGGCGGCCAGTACTGGATTTATCGATTTTGAACACATACCTGGGAATTCCAAAATTTAAAATGCTGACTTTGCAACAACGTCTTCCCATGCTGGGCAAGAATGCTTGGCTGGTGACTTTAGACTTAAGAGGCATACCTGCATGTCCCAATAAGACAAGTCGTGCAGAAGATGCCTCTGATTCAAGGCTGGCTTAATGCATTACCGATTCTCTGCACTGCCTTTTGGCTTATCTACTGCGCCCAGAGTCTTTACAAAGTGCCTGGCACCAGTAATTGCATTTTGCAGACAAAGTATTCAAATATATCCTTACTTGAACCACTGTCTCATTCAAGCAGAGAACAAAGACGCTCTTCTACGACACCTGGCGTTTGTGAAAAGGATTCTAGCATGCCTAGGGTACACAATAAACGAAAAGTCACAACTGGTACCCTCTCAAAAGATAACCTAGCATTCCTGGGTGCAAGTTTGCATACAACTGCCCAGATGGATTACCTCACGCCAGACAAAGGCAACTGACTACTTCAAACTGATGGCAACAAAAACCCAGTCTTCTGCAAGACAAATTCTGCAGGCTCTGGGCTTCATAGCATCTTGCATCTACTAATTCCATATGCAAGACTGCATTTGAAGAAACTTCAGTGGTACCTAAATGTTTATGGAGTCAACATTCACACAATCTGGAAACAAAGATTCCTCTCATCCTCTGCCTGCAACAGGAGTTTCTATGGTGGGCAAAGGCCTGTCACCAAAACATGGGATGGTCCTTCACTCTACCCCCTGCCAGCCAAACCTTAACAGACTCAGATTATGCTTGGGGGGCCCGCATGGCAGGAAGATTCATTCAGGGCATATGGGCACCAAATCAAATGCATCTACGTATCAATCCGAAAGAGATGGTAGCTGTTCAAAATGCCTAGCAGCCTTCAAGGGCTTACTTCATCCAGGGCAACTTCTGATAAAGATGGACACCACCACAGTCATGTAATATATAAACAAGCAAGGGGGCACACAATCATACCCCCCTTTGCAGATTAGCCATGGCACTGTGGAACACAGCTTTGATCTACCAAATAAATCTTAAAGCTCAATTCCTGCCAGGAAAACAGAACACTCCGCAGACTATTTAAGTAGAAACCTGATGTATCCTCACGAGTGAAAACTAAATCCACACGTATTCAGCATGATAACAGAGAAATGGGGGAACCCAGACATAGATCTTTTCGCCTCTCCTGAAAATGATCAATTGAAAAGATTCTGCACAAGCATGGAATGTGGACGCCCTATCCTTTGGTTGGAAAAACCTGTCAGTTTACGCCTCTCCTCCTCTGCCTCTTTTACCCAAGGTCCTCCTAAAACTCAGACAAGAGAAGCCAAAGATGATATTAATTGCCCCAGACTGGCCCCGCCAATACTGGTACCCAATCCTAAGGAACTTGTCTCAATACCCAGCTTGGAGCTTGCCTCAAAGACCACAACTATTGTCCCAGCAAAACAATTCGATCCAGCACAATCAACTACAGACTCTGAACCTGGCAGCATGGCTAATCATACGAACAACACCTCTCAGTAAAGCTGTGATGGATGTCATTTTGGAAGCCAGAAGGCCTAGTACTAGAAAACCTTATGCTGACAAATGTAAGAGATTCTGTGTTTGGAATCAAGCACAAGGAACTGCTACAGCAGAACCACATATTCCTCAGATATTACAATACTTAATGGAGATGCTTGACAAAGACCTCTTTTTCTCATCAATCAAAATCCATGCCTCTGCCATTTCGGCTCATTACAATACAGAGCCCACCTATCTTTTCTCATCCTTTATTAAAGCAATATCTTAGAGGAGCCAAAAAACCTAAGGCCTCCTAGAAGATCACCATTACCTACATGGGACCTCAATTATGTGTTGGAAAATCTCACCCTGCCTCCATTTGAACCAGCCGCTACCGCTGATATAAAGTTCTTATCATGCAAGACAGCTCTGCTACTAGCAGTTACTTCAGCAAGAAGAGTTTCAGAGCTACAGGCCCTCATGGCTGTAGAGCCTTTTATCATATTTTACCCAGACAGGGTGTCTCTGAGGACATATCCTACTTTTATGCCTAAGGTGGTTTCCAGTGTGGCTCCTAACCAAATTGTTCACCTGCCAACTTTTTATCCAAATCTGCAGAACAAAGGGGAGAGAATTCTGCATTCCTTGGACATACACAGACAGCTAAGATTCTACTTGAGCAGGACAAAAGCTCTAAGAAAAACTGAGCAATTACTAGTGTCATATGCTGCCGAATCAGAAGGAAAGGCGATCTCAAAGCAAACAATTTCAAAGTGGATAAGCCACTGCATCCATTTCTGCTACTTACACCATGGTAAACCTGTGCCGAAGGGCATTAGGTCTCATTCCACCAGAGCTGCAGCTTCTTCGGCAGCCTTTCTCGGAGGAGTACCAACCAAAGACATTCTAGAGGCTGCTACTTGGAGTTCTTTTCACACCTTTACAAAGCATTACCATTGCCTCTCTACTCTAAGTCCAGGGCAGGCTTTGCCACTGCAGTGCTGCAGGGCCTTATAGCCGCACCTAATGCTGTTTAGCTCCAGCCTCCCAGCCATAGCTTTGGGTTTCTACCCAAATGCAATGACTGCAACAGTGAAACACAAAGAACATAGTACACTTGTGTACACTTACCATAAATGTAGATGTTAGAGTGTATTCACTGTTGCAGTCCAGGTTACCCTCCGCCATCCCCCTGTCATTCTACAGTTTCTTTCCTTCTCTGTCTTCTACAACCTATGTGGTGTATTTGCTTGTAGATGAAGGTAAAGTTTATATTGATGCATGTATACAGATATATTTATATAATATTGCTACCTTTTTGGGGGCACCTGACATCGGGGGCAAGAAAAACTAAAGAAAATGGTGTCTGCTGCATGTTTTATACCCCCTGAAGTCATGGAAGAGGAGACAGCAACCGACGCAGGACCCAAGACTTTGGAATTCAGGCCGAGTGAGGGCAACCTGCCAGCAGATTACCCAAATGTAATGACTGCAACAGTGAATACACTCGAATAGCTACATTTATGGTAAGTGTACACAACTGTACTTAAGCAAGTGCCGGTCAGCCGACTTCTGAAATTTTCGTTTTAGAGTTTCAGAACCAAAGTCTTCAACTAAAAGCCAAGTACTCCGTTGGGGAAACTTTTTCTTGCTCTTAACCGATGTCAATAAAAGTAAATAATTGCATTACTTGTGGAAAGCAAATATCTCAAAGATTTTCATTTGTACTGTATTCCTTACCTAGGCCCAGACCACAACGTACCTCGCTGTCAGTTTTGTGCCTTATTTAGACCACAAACCATCAGTCATCTGTATATTTACGCTTCTAAATATTTTGGTGCTCTGTTCAATTATCCTGATATGTCTTCGGTCAGCTATATGAGTACCGACATTCCGAAAAAGCGCAAAGGTAAAGACTGAGACGGGCCACCTAGGTCCAAAGCTGCCAACGATGCTTCTCCTAAGCCAGTCGCCAGTTCGCCAATACTCAGGCGCTTTCGCAGTCCCTGATGCCCGCTACTTCAGATTCACAGGCCTCTACTGAGACCCTTTCAGAGTCCGGTATGCCGCAAGATGCTTCAACTGTGGAACCTGCGGATGTCTCTACCTTGGATGGGTCTGGAGCTGTTGTGCAGGCACCGGCTTCTGAGGGTGTATTCAGGCCTACTGACTTGCGTATTAAACCAACGCCATCTTCTTCTTCTTCTTCAAGGCCTAAATCTCGAACCATGCCTAAAAAACGGACGCCCAGACTGTATGGTCAGGCCTCTATGCCTAAAAAAGCAGTTCCTTAGAGGGGAAAAAAAATTGAGACCACCCAGGAGAGCTCCAACTCCAGTCTGGGACCTTTTTTTTTGGAGAAACTCACTTTACCTCCTTTCGAGACAGCTGCTACTGCAGACTTAAAATTTCTTTCTTGGAAAACAGCTTTCCTTTTAGCAATCACTTCAGCAAGAAGGATATCATTACAGGCCCTTGTGGCAGTGGAGCCTTTCATCATCTTTCAAGCGGACAGGGTGTCCCTCAGAACCAATCCATCCTTCATGCCCAAGGTGGTATCCAGTGTGGCTCTTAATCAGTCCATTCGTTTGCCAACCTTCTTTCCCAATCCACAGAACAAAGGGGAATGGATAACTGCATTCCTTAGATGTGCACAGACAACTTAGATTCTACTTGGACAGGACTAAACCTCAAAGGAAATCTGAACAATTGCTGGTGGCATTTGCTGCAGGGGCAGAAGGGAAGGCTATTTCAAAGCAAACCATTTCTAAATGGATAGTCCATTGCATTCATTTCTGCTATAAGCACCATGGAAAACCTATCCCCCAGGGGATCAGACCTCACTACACCAGGGCTGCATCTACCTCTACACCAGGGCTGCATCTACCTCTACAGCCTTTCTCAGAGGAGTCCCTACCAGGGACATCATAGAAGCTGCCACCTGGAGTTCTGTACATACTTTCACCAAATATCATTTGCCAATTTTCTCTAAATCCAGAGCTGGCTTTGCCACTTCAGTCTTACAGGGCCTTATAGCTGGTCCTAATGCTATCTAAATTCTTCCTCCCAACCATAGCTTTGGGAATCTACCTAAATGTAATGACTGCAACAGTAAAATACGAAGAACATAGTACAGTTGTGTACACTTACCATAAATGTAGATGTTGGAGTGTATTCACTGTTGCAGTCCTGGTTACCCTACCTCCAGCCCCCTAACTTCTTTTGGCTATACCTCTTCTTTCCTTTACTATGCTTAAAAGCTTTTTGGTGTGTGCTTTTTTGTTGGAGGTATATCATTGTATTTTTATATTTAATTGCTTCCCATTAGGGGGGCACCTGACATCTGGGGCAAGAAAAACTGATATAATGGCGTCTGCTGCATGTTTTATACCCCTGATGACCTGACGTCATGGAAGAAGGGACAGCAACCGACGCAGGACCCAAGACTTTGTTAATCAGGCTGACTGAGGGCTACCTGCAAGCAGATAACCCAAATGTAATGACTGCAACAGTGAATACACTCTTAACATCTACATTTATGATAAGTGTATACAACTGTACTTTCTGAGCTCTGATTCCATCAGACCTGCTCCACTGGGGGCAGCCAGTACAAACTAACATCCAGGCTGTTCCCATAAGGGAGCTACCCCTCTGTTCGATCAGCTTCCCAAAGTGCACAGGAGGTTCACTGAAAGAAATCATGTAGAAGTAGGCACATAAATTCTCCTCTGGAATCTCTCACCAAAGATGCTGCTTTTGTTGAAGGTGAAGGGGTCCCCCAAATCACCACATGATGATGTCTCATTTGTAGATGTTTTGGAGATCCTTAAGCAGAAAGGTGGTTGGTCCTCAGATAATCTTTTTCCTGAGGAATAAGTATTTCTGGAGGCTTTTGGCACTGGCTCTTCTACGTCTTGGGTAGCTTACCCCCAGTCGATAGTCTCTTGCTGGGCACAGAAGGAACCAGATTAATTTGAACCAATCCCACGTCGTCCAGAAAAAAAATTAGCTCCTCCAAATAAGGTCCATTGGAGCAAAGGAGTCCCTGTTGATGCAGTGGTTGTGGCGGCAGCCACCAAGAAGGAACTAAACAGAACAGATCTCCCCTGTCCACTCCCCTAACAGAGTCCAGGGAGTTGGACAGATTTGGAAAGCATGTGCTTGCTTCAGTGACCTTTGCCTCGAGGTCCCTGAACTACGTGGCACACTTCACAAGACTGCAGAAGAATTTTTCCAAGGAATTCTCAAAATCACCTCGCAGCTGGCTGCTTGTTTTATCTAGTTCCAATGTGTCCATGAGGTTGATTACTTGTGTAGCTGAAGGTACCTCATGGGCCACTGGTTCAGGCATTGTGTAAGGAGACATGCCTGGATGCAGTTATGCATTTTTGCTGAGCCTTTCAAGCCTTCTTTCATCGATGCTCCTTTTGATGGAACGTCCTTGTGTGGCTCTTTTGTGAAAGAAATGCTTTCCAAGCAGTGAACAGGAAGGAAAGACACTCTGCCATAGGGATTCACTTTTCTTGCTCTCAACTATCCTTTTCAGGGAATCGGAGAAGGCAAAAAAATGTGGTTATGTAAATCCCAGGGATCTTCAGGATTTACGTGGAGACAACTACCTCAGAGGCAGAGAAGGGAGTTCAAACGCTGCAGAAGAGGCCAACAAAATCAAGGTTTCCAAGATTCCTTTCCAGATAGACTTTCAGTGCTCCTGAAGGGCTGCCCAACTGCTAGCCTCTGGCGGCAGTGTGGGGACATTTGTCCTTGCACCCTGACACCTGGGTTGCTATAACCAAAGATTCTTGGGTGCTAAAAATAATATCCACAAGTTACTTTATAGCATTTTCCCAAATGCCCAATTCCAAAGGAGGAAAGCTTTCCAATATTCCACCCAGTTGGAGAGAAGCTGCAGCTCAAGAAATTCAGAAGTTGCTGGGCAAGAGTCATCTAGGAGATCTAACTAGACCAGAGAGGATTCAGGACTTACTCTAGGATGTTCATCGTGTTTCACTGTTGCAGTCCTAACCAATGGGTTATCCAGCGACCGGTAGCCCTCAATTGGCCAGAATACCAAAGGTAAGTAAAAATGTCATTGGCTGTCATCGGTTGTAAAGAACGTCAGGGCGTCAGATACAAATGGTGGCAGTCGACGTCACTTCCTCACTCTTCCCTACCGCGGTGCCCAAAGCAGAAGCATTTTTGCACGAGTGCCAGTCGGCAGTTTACCTTTTTTGTTTCCGACTACAAAGTTGGTCAACTACAGCTAAGTACCCCATTGGGGATCCTCTTTTCATGCCTTAACGAATGTCAGAAAAGGATAATTGTCTTACCTCTGGAAAGCAGATTCCCCATAGAGATTTTCATTCCTATTGTATTATTTGTTTAGGCCTTGACCACGACATTCCTAATTGTGAGCTCTGTGCTTCCTTTAATCCACATACTATTCGTCGTTGGGCTAAGCTTTAGCTAAACATTTTGGAGTTTGGCCTAAGTTTGTTAGTATGGCGTCCACTGGTCTTCAGGCTTCGGATATCCCCAAGAACAGTAAGGATAAGGACCGTGACATGCTTCTGAAAGTAAAGTCCTCGGATGATGCTAAGTTGGTCGTCAGTCATATGCGGTAGCCAGTGAGGCGCCTTTTCAGCCTGCAGATTTTCAACTGCAGGCCTCAGTTGAGACCACCTCAGAGGCCCCAGACCTCCGGCTTCCATTTTCCTTCTGACCTTCCACCTGTTGCCTCTTCAGCTGGATCCAGAGCCGCTAAACTGACTCCAGTGTCCGAGGCCTCCTGTCGTTGTTCAGACAGCAAGCTCATACCGACTACTTCGGCAGTTGTCAGGCCTCCCGAGTCCTTCAGACTTGCAGGTAAATCTTCCAGTCGTAAGCCTGTGAAGAAACAGGCTCCAGTTTCCCCTCATTCCCCTCATTCTCAAATGGTTAAAATGGCTGATGACCTTTTGACTCTTATTAGGGGTTCACAGCCTCCTCCTTCAAAAAGAGGTAGGGATGTCTCTCCTGAGGCTTTGTCTTATTCAGATGTCCTTCAAGGATGCATCTGCAGTCATCACATATGGGTTGTCCTGCCTCAGGCAGCCCTTCGGTCGGCCGGATTACAAAGTCTGGGTCTGGCCTCGGCTGATGTCGCACTCTCCCCGATGTCAGAGCGTCTGGGGTATAAAAGCATCAGCCGATGCCATCTTCCTCCGTCTTTCTTGCCGCGTGGTGCCCGAAGCAGAAGCAGTTCGCAAGTGCCGGTCGGCCAGCTCCTGTGATTCAGCTACCGAAGACTTCGAAAAAGCTACGTAACCCGTTGGGGACTCTTTCTTGCCTCAGCCGATGTCAGATAAAGTTAATAATTGTTTAACTTGTGGGAAACAAATACCTCATAAGGATTTCCACTCTTACTGCCTCCCTTGCCTAGGCCCAGACCACGACGTCTCGGCCTGTTCTTCCTTCAACCGACGAACTCTTAGACGTTGGTCTGAGTTTGCAGAGGAATTCTTTGGGGCTAGTTTTGCTTACAAGATGCCGTCGGAGACTCCGACTTCGCATTTAGTTAAACAGAAGGACAAGGACCGACACACGTGGGCCGCGGTTTCGGCTGAAACCACGGTCAGGCCTACCGCGAGTGTCTCTGTCTCGGCTGAAACAGAGTCCTTGGTACTTCCTATTACCGAAACCGCACAACCGACTACCTCGGCCCCGGCCGATTCGGTTATTGAATTACCTATTGAAACCGGTGTCCAGGAACCTTCCGACACCATTCCTTTAGACAAGTCTACTCCTGCACATGGTGCAGCCAGACCCCCTGCATCCATGTCCATTAAGGCTTTTTCTAGGGCTAAAGCTGCTAAACTTACTAAAGCTTTGCCTCCCAAGGTTTCCTCGGAGACCTTCTACTGGCTCACAGATTCTTAGCCTAGCAGAGGATCTTATCTCCTTAATTAGAGGTTCTCAACCTCATCCGGACAGGGGCCCTCAACCACCTCCAGACAAAAGGCCCAGGGTTGAGCCCGCTGACCACCATTCCTCAGATGAGTCCTCTGATGGCTCTGCTCTGTCAGACCCCCAGGAGGAGGCTTATTCGGCCTACGAGGATTCTGATGCTGAAGAATCTATTCCCTCGGCCTCCCCTCCTGAAGAGTTTTCATTTGGAGAGACACTACACTCTGAGAGAACATTTTCAATGGCAGGGTCAGGAATTATCTGATTCTAGAAAGAGATTAAGGACCTTTTTACATTTACCTCAGCATAGGCCTTTAGCTATACCTCCTGTTTTGAATGTTATTGATGTGTACTCTGATGCTAGTACAGCCCCTGACTCTCTCCCTCCGGCACCTGCCAAACCTGATAGGTACTACAGGGTCCCGGATTCACATCTACACCTGTACAAGGCCCACTCTGCTGATCCAGAAACTATTTCCCAGGGCCCAAAAGGGGTTGCAGCTGCCACTGCTAAAAATCCTCTACCCTCTGAAAGGGAGTCCAGAGATTTAGAGAGATGGGGTTAGAAAGTGTATACTTCTGCAACTCTTTCCATGAGGGCATTAAATTGTCAATTTCATATGATACAGTACCAAGAGTATTTGTTAGATGAATTGCATAAGAAACTGTCCTCTTCTGAACCCCTTGATCACAAATCCCTTCAGGATCTAGTGCATAACTCCCAGCAGGTTAGTAACCATTTCTTGCAGTGTGGTTATGATGCATTGGAAGCTTCATGTAGGTCAGCTATGACGGGTGCAGTTATACATAGGCATGCCTGGCTGAAGGAACAATCTTTACCAGACCATGTTAAAGCTAAGCTTTTGGATGCTCCTATGGAAAAGCAAAAATTATTTGGTTCCACGGCTCAAGAGGTCTTAAATTTGAAGAAAATGCAAAATCTGTGCAAACAGTCAAAGATTTTTCTGCAAGTCCAACCACCGAGATTCAGCAGAAATTGGCCTACTAAGAATTGGTCCTTTCCGGACTCGGACAGATCTCAGAGAGGCAGGAATAGGCGTGCCAGAGGTAGAGGGCAAGCTAGAGGCTCCTACAGAGGCCGTCAGTGGCAGCCTCCCAACAAGAGAGGTAGTGCAGGAACCACAACTGCTACACCAGGACAGACTCAATGACTTTATTTTGACTCCGCCAACCAGGGCTCAATTAGAAGCACCTTTGGGCGGAAAACTTTCTTTATTTTCAAAAAATTGGCACAGCATTACAAGGGACACATGGACACTGCAAGTAATAGACAAAGGATACAGGTTCCATTTCCACACATTGCCAAAAAGAAAAGGAATGCCAGACCTGCCACCAAATCAGAGGGCAGAGGCTTTGAAGCAAATTACCAAATTAATACAAATGAAAGCCATAGAAAAGGTACCTCTTTCAGAACAAGGCCAAGGATTTTACTCCAGGTTATTCCTTGTTCCAAGAAAAGAAAATCAATGGAGGCCTATTCTCGACTTGTCCCCACTGAATACTTACCTCATTGTGCCAAAATTCAAAATGCTGACTTTACAGCAACTCCTTCCCATGCTGGGCAAGGGGTCTTGGCTGGTGACTCAAGACCTCAAGGAGGCATACCTTCATGTCCCTATTCGACAAAGTTGCAGAAGACACCTCAGATTTCTTGCAGGGTCAGAGCATTATCAATTCTCAGCATTGCCCTTTGGCTTAACTACTGCGCCCAGAGTATTCACAAAATGCCTGGCATCAGTAATTGCACACTGCAGACTTCAGGGGATTCAAATCTACCCATATCTGGACGACTGCCTTGTACAAGCGGACAACAAGAAAATTTTGTTAAAGGACTTGGATTATGCCATCCACCTACTACAGGCCTTGGGATATACAGTCAACATCCAAAAATCAAGACTTGTTCCATCCCAATAACCTTTCTGGGTGCGGATCTAGACACAACCACCCAAATGGCCTTTCTCACAGAAGAAAAGCAAAAACAACTACCGGATTACTTCATGAATCTAACAAGACAAACTCAGCTGACTGCAAGGAAAATCCTGCAGGCCCTGGGTTACATGGCATCTTGAATTCTGATTCCACAAGCAAGGCTGCATATGAGAAAATTACAATGGTACCTAAGGAGTGTATGGACTCAGCACAGTCACAGCTTAGAGACTTTGATCCCACTCATTCCATGCCTTCAAAAGGAATTTCTGTGGTGGGCTCAAGCCTGCCAGTCGAACAGCAGGTTGCCCTTCAGCAAATCAAGAGCCAACCAAACCATCACCACGGATGCTTCAGACCAAGGTTGGGGAGCACACACGGAGGGCAGATGTATCCAAGGGCTATGGTCACAAAGAGAGCTGCGCATGCACATAAACCAAAAGGAAATGCTGGCAGTGATACACGCAATCGAGGCCTTCAAGCCTTTCCTTCATCAAGGCCACCTGCTCATAAGGACAGACAACACCACAGTTATGTGGTACATAAACAAGCAAGGAGGTACCCATTCCTATCCTCTATGCAGACTGGCAATGAATCTATGGGAACTTTCCTTGAAACTAGATATACAGCTGCAGTCCCAGTTCGTGCCAGGGAAAGACAATATACTGGCAGACAGCTTAAGCAGAACTACCATGGATGCACACGAATGGATGCTGCACCCAGACATCTTCTTACTCATAACATAATCATGGGGAAGGCCAGAAATAGATCTGTTCGCTTCCCCCCACAATCATCAACTGAAGACATTCTACTCAAGGACATACCACCCACAAGCATGGAAAGTGGACGCTCTCTCTTTCAGCTGGAAAGCTCTAACAGTCTATGCTTTCCCACCTCTCCCATTAATGACCAAGGTGTTACTGAAGATCAGGGCAGAGCAGCCCAGAGTGATTCTGATAGCTCCAAACTGGCCAAGGCAGCACTGGTACCCACTGTTAAAGAGCATGTCACAGACGAAACCGTGGCCTCTCCCCCTATGGCCACTTCTACTGACGCAGCACAATTACAAGACTCTGCATTCCAACCTGAAAACCTTGCAGCTAACTGCCTGGAGAATACCATGACTCCTCCTCAGGATAACCTATCCCAGAGAGTGAAGGATATTATTATGGAAGTCACGCCTTCCACAAGGAAGGCATATTCAGCAAAATGGAAAAGATTTCACACTTGGAACACAACAAAAGGCCTAGATGTGACAGTGATGAACATGGCACATATACTGGAATATTTGGCAGAATTGTTCCACAATGGCCTGTCTTACTCTTCCATTAAGATACATGCCTCAGCAATTTCAGCAGAATACAATGTTAATCCACCTGTCTTCTCGCATCCTCTCCTAAGACAGTTTCTAAGAGGAATCAAAAACATCAATCCTCCAAGGAAACCACCTCTACCTACTTGGGACCTTAACTTTGTGTTGGAAAAACTAACACTTCCTCCCTTTGAACCAGCTGCATTGGCGGATCTACAGTTTCTGTCTTGGAAAACTGCATTCCTTCTGGCCATAACCTCAGCAAGAAGAGTATCTGAGTTACAAGCTTTAATGGCAGTGCAGCCATTTCTCATCTTTCATCAAGACAGAGTTTCTTTGAGAACCAATCCTACATTTATGCCAAAGGTGGTATCCAGGCTATCCTTGAACCAAGCAATTCACTTGCCTACATTCTTCCCAAAACCACAAAATAAAGGGGAGAAACTTCTGCACACCCTGGACATACACAGACAATTGCGCTACTACTTGGACAGAACTAAAAGTTACAGAAAGACTGACCAGTTGTTTGTAGCATATGCTGCTGGGGCACAAGGAAAAGCAATTTCCAAACAGACAATTTCAAAATGGATAGGAAATTGCATTCGTTTTTGTTGCTCCTTTCATGGAAAAACTGTGCCAGCAAACATTAGACCTCATTCCACGAGAGCCACAGCCACCACCACAGCCTTCCTAAGAGGGGTGGCTACCAAGGACATTTTAGAAGCTGCTACATGGAGCTCCGTGCATACATTTGCCAAGCATTACAATTTACCTTTATACTCCAGGTCCAGAGCAGGCTTTGCTACGGCAGTCCTGCAGGGTGTATTAACTACACCATCCTTTACTTAGTTCCTCCATCCCCAGATTAGCTGTGGTATTCTACCCATATGCGAGGACTGCAGATGCATCCTTTGAAGGACATAGTACAGTTTTGTACCTACCATAAATGTAGATGTCCAATAGGTATGCATCTGCGGTCAGGTTTACCCTCCCTCCTTCCCCTCTGTGGTCTTCCTAGGGTGCATACCCCTCTATTAGCTAGCTGGGGGATCTATTATGGTGTATTTGTTTGTATGTGTGTGTGTGTGTGTGTGTGTGTGTGTGTGTGTGTGTGTGTGTGTATATATATATATATATATATATTTGCAAATGTTTGGAATTTTATTGCATTTCTCGAAATTTAGCCTTCCTAGAGGGCACCTGGCATCTGGGGCAAGAAAAACTGAGGAAGATGGCGTCGGCTGATGCTTTTATACCCCAGACGCTCTGACGTCGGGGAGAGTGCGACATCAGCAGAGGCCAGACCCAGACTTTGGAATCCGGCCGACAGAAGGGCTGCCTGAGGCAGGACAACCCATATGTGATGACTACAGATGCATACCTATCGGACATCTACATTTATGTTAGGTATAAAACTGTACTGTTCTGATACTTCTAGCATTTCTGTTGATGAAGAAGAAGCTTCTCAGGCTTTCTCTCCTTTTGAGGATTCAGACGCAGAGGAGTCCATCCCTTCTGCTTCTTCTCCAGAAGATTTCTCTTTTGGTGCTACTTTAAATACTCTCAGGGGGCATTTTAAATGGGAAAATTAGGATTATCCCCTTTCTAAGAACTGGATTAGGGAGTTTTTGGATTTGCCTCAGCATAAGCCTTTGGCTATTCCACCTGTGTTGGAAGTGGTTTGATGTTTTTCTGGAAAATTCATCGACTCCAAATTTGTTTCCTCCTGCTCCCAGGAAATCTGACAGGTACTATAGAGTCCCTGGTTCTCATTAGTTTCTTTTCAGGAATCCGTTGGCCGATTCAGAGGTTATTTCTCTAGGCCCTAAAGGAGATAAGGCCACTTACTAAAAATCCTGTCCTGTTCCTTCTGACATGGAATCTAGGAACCTAGATAGTTGGGAAAAAAGGTTTAGATCTCTGCTACTCTTATTAGCTCTACTAATTGTCTTTTTCATATGCTGAAGTACAAGCAGCACCCCTTGAAAGCTATTAAGTCTAGGATAGCAAGTGTGCCTCTGTTGGTGGAGAGTAAGTATATGCAGGATTTGCAGAATTCTGTCAGTCTTGTCACTAAACATTCTTTACATTGTGGTTTTGACATTCTAGAAGCCTCCTGTAGGGCTACAGCTACTGGGTCTGTTATTAGAAGGCATGCTTGGCTCAGGGAGCAGCCCCTATCCATAGCCTGTCAAGGCTAAGCTTTTGGATGTACCTTTGCATAAGGACAGTCTCATTTTGTCAGCAAAGCAGAGGAAGTGCTCAAGAAGATGGAAGACTTGGCCAAGTCTATGCAGACAGTTAGACTTTCTACAAGTTCAGCCTCCTCGCTTTAGCAGGAATTACCCTTCTAAGAGTTGGACGTTCCCTGATACCAGCAGACAGAACTGTTCTAGGACTAGAGGTTACAAATTTTCTAGGGGACAGGTGGCTACCCCTCAAAGGTCTGTGTTCGCAGGCTTCCTCTTCCAAGGCAGGAAGTTCTAAGCCTGCATCTCAATCTAAACATTCTCAATGACTCTGTCCAACTTCTGCCTGTTCTTGCTTGCCCGGAGAGTCCTTTGGGGGGAAGGTTGGCCCTTTTTGCAAATATCTGGGCCACCATCCTGGGCGACAAATGGGCACTCAGAACTGTATCGTTAGGACACAAGTTTTCTTTCCACACCTTTCCAGTACCCAAAGGATTCCCGGATGCTCCTCCAAACCAAAGGGCAGAAGTCGAAAAGCAAATTTTGTCTGTTATGTCTGGGAGCAATAGAGTCAGTTCCTGCTCAGCAGGTAGGCCAGGGTTTCTATTCCAGACTTTTCCTAGTTCCAAAAAAAGAAGGCACCTGGCGTCCTAGCCTAGATCTATCCATCCTGAACTCTTTCTTGTTAATTCCAAAGTTCAAAATGCTCACTCTGCAGCAGTTGCTGCCAATGTTGGAAAAGGATTCTGAGCTGGTAACGTTGGATCTCAACGAAGCTTATCTGCACATCCCTATCAGAAAAGGTTGCAGGCAATACCTTCATTTCAGGATGGGCAAACAACATGATCAATTCTCTGCGCTGCCCTTTTGGCTTATCTACTGCTCCCAGCGTTTTCACAAAGTGCCTGGCTCCAGTCATTGCTTTTTGCATGCTGAAGAAAATTCAGATTTATCCATATTTGGATGACTGTCTAATTCAAGCGAATTCTCAGGAACAGCTGTTAAAGGATCTAGAATTTGTAAAGACTCTTCTCTCTCCCGTGGGTTACACTCTTAACGAGGAAAAATCAAAAATGGTGCCATCCAGAGAGATAACATTCATGGGAGCATGTCTGAACACAGCTGCCCAGATGAGATATCTCACCCAGGAGAAGACAACTCTTTGTTTACTTGAAGGATTTTGCAAGCCTGTCCCAGCTCCTTGCAAGGAATTACCTGCAAGCTCTGGGATTCCTGGCCTCTTGCATTCTCTTGATTCCATATGCAAGACTGCATATGAGGAAATTGCAATGGTACCTCAAGAACATTTGGTGTCAACACACAGAGGACCTGGATGTGATAATTCCTCTGCTTTCATGTCTGCAGACAGTGTTTCTTTGGTGGGCAACAGCCTGTATACGAAATCATGCCTTTTCGCTCACCCCTTGCCACTCAAGTTCTTATCACGGACGTATAGGACTACGCCTGGTGAGCTCACCTGGATGGCAGATGCATACAGGGAAGTTTGAATGCCCAGTAGATGCACCTGAACATAAATTTTAAAGGAGGCACCACTTTGGATACATTCACTCACCATCAATTTATTCAATAAATACAAAAAGTTAGATTGAGTGCTTTCTTCCCTTCCATAGGAATTTCATCAGAATCAAATTACTATCCAATTTCCCTCCTTGTATCCCCCTGTGATAATGATGTCCTCATCAATTAAAACAATTTAAAAAAACATTTTGTTTAAAAAATACAACATTTAAAGGGACATCCCTTTTAAACAACCCTATTTACAAAACAAGTTAAAAATTCAAACATTTAAAGTTCATTCCATTCCTAAAAAATACTAATATGTGTATAGTATTGCTTGAAACTAATAGTATATTATATATTTAATTAAGCGTGCTCTTGAATTTATCTTAGAAATACACACACATATGTGAATATAAACATATATATGTTAAGTTGTCAATCTCGCCTTCATTCTTGCTGGATGGGTTCGGAGCCGATTCTCTGCTCCGACTCGGCCACTCTAAAAGCTCGAGAGCTAGTTCCACCGGCTCGAGGCTCCCCTATATCCCACAATGCTAGGCGGTAACTCCTCAGATCTCGTTTGCCGCTACAGCGATCGAGGTGTGTTCCTACCGGCTCAGGTTAGTTGTTTGGTAAAGAACTAGTTTCTTAGCCTTTTTTCCCCTTTAAAGTTAATATTTCTTTTAAATAGTTAGTGTTAAATTAGTTTATCCCATTCCCGTTAACTTTCCATCCCTTTTTTACCACAAATCTCAAAATATCTTCCCTCTGGCCCTAGGCCCAGTCCCTCCCTTACTATAGTGAGTGACTGTGTTTTATAGGGAATATTATTACATTACTATAATTTGTTTAAATTAGCATTAATTTAACCCTAAGTGTAATCGGTGTGTGTGTGTGTGCTTGTGTGTTACACTTTCCCTTAGATATGTCTAAGGAATCAAAGGTCTCGGGCTTTAAGAAGTGTGACTCGTGCTGTCAGAAGATGTCTCTGACAGACGGTCACACTTCTTGTGTGTACTGCCTGGGACCTTTGCACCTGCAAAACTCATGTGCTGTTTGCCATGGCTTCAGCCCTAGAGTCCTGCAGGAGAGAAAAAATAAACTTATTTTAAGGGGTTTACTTAAGCCTGAGGGTCCCTCGACTCAGTCATCGGGGAAACCCTCAAAGCCTTCTAGACCTTCGGCTCCAGCCTCTGAGCCGTCTTCTGGAGGCCCTAAAGCTATTCGAACATCGGCTCTGGCCGGAGCCGATGAATCTCGAATACAAGCCCCTATGGTGTCCTCGGCTCCAGCCGGAGCCGAGGAAGACATTACTCTGTTGGCTCCGATCTTATCGGAACCGACATCCAGAAAGAGGTCCCGATCTCCATCTATCGGCTCCGTTCATTCGGCTCCAGCATCACCCTTGCTGTCTGAACGGAGCCATAGATCCCACTCTTCTAGGTCTTCCAGGTTATCGGACCATGACCTTCAGAGAGTAGTGAGTCGACTTCTTAAATCCGAGGCATTAGCCCAGATGCTTCAAAGTCTGACTCGACAGTCGAGACCTATTCCTACCACTCAATCTATTCCTCCTCTGACTCTTGAGTTCAGAGCCGGGGCGGCTCGGACCCGAGACTGTGGTGGCGTCGGAACCGATACCTTTGTCTTTGGTTCCGTCGTCGGCTCCGATGTCTTCTTTGGAAGAATCTCGGCGCCGGACTTCCCTTGTCGGCTCCGAGGGGGCGAGTGGCATCGGACCCTTGTCCGACCCCACTCTCCTTCTTGGTGCTTCGGCGCTGGTGAGTTCGGCTCCGACATCGGCCTCGGAGCCATCACTGTCGGTGCCGGGGGAGGTTTTCAGTTTTTCGGAACGGAGACCTCCGGCTCTGCCTGACAGGGGGTGCCTTTGAGGTCATGAGGAGCGTGTTAGAACCAGGTTCTACTCCACAGTCTGTTCTTTCTGCCCCTCCCCCTATGGTGCCTCCGGTGATTTCGACTCACTCTCTCATCCCCGACAGTAGAGAGCCAGCTCCTCAAGTTTCCCCTGTGGGGATCTCCTCTTCCGAGGCCTCTCCTGACCTTGTAGGAGAGCCCCCTAGGAAGAGGCAGTGTAAGAGGAAGCACATTGACTCCCCTGAGTCCGTCACCTCTGACACTGATTTAGAGGATTCTGAAGGTTCCCCTCGTTCCCCCTCTGAAGATGTCTCCTTTGCAGACATCCTTGAAATCTTAAAACAGAGGGGGAAATTGGGCATCCCTCAACCCTTCAGAGGATGAATCAGTGTACCTTGAGGTGTTTGGCTCTCGCCCTTCCACCTCCTGGGTGTCCCCTCCCTTTGACCCCCTTATGCAAGTGGTGGCAAAGAAGGCTTGGGCGGCTCCTGACTCAGTGGAACCCACCCCCAGGAGACCATCTAAGTTCATCACGGCCCCTAAGGATAAAGAATTTCTGACCAAAGGTGTCTCTGTTGATGCTATGGTGGTGGCTGCAGCTACCAAGAAGGAGTTAGCTGATCCTTCGGTACCTGTTCATCCTCCTAACAAGGAATCTAGGTCGATGGACAGGTACGGGAAGCAGATGTTCTCGTCAGCGACCTTTACAATGAGATCGCTGAATTACCTGTGTCATTTTACTCTACTTCAGAGGGACTTACTCAAGGAAGCGAGTGAAATGCTGAAGGACCCAACAGCTGCGGGTTTTCAAGATAGGATGAACTCTCAGCTGGCTACCCTTTATTCTATAACCAACTCCTCCATGCGCCTCCTTTCATATGCGGCTGATGGAGCAAGTAGAGCGGCAGGTACAGGTGTAGCCTTGCGTAGGCACGCCTGGATGCAGCTTTGTAACTTTGTGGACCCCTTTAAGGCGTCCTTCACTAATTCCCCCTTTGATGTATCATCCCTCTTTGGTCCTCAAGTGAAGGAAACCTTGACTAGGTGCGAGACTGATGGCAAAACTCTTTCTGCCGTCGGAGTCCGTTTTTCTACTCCTTCTAGACCTTACCCCAAAGGTCAGAAGGGGGGAAAGATGTGGTTCCGTAAACAACCTCAAGGAGACTTGTCTGACGCATAGAGTCGATTCCCCTCTAGAGGCAGAGGGGGGAACAACAATGGTAGACGCCGTCCCAGAGGCAGAGGGGGCCCGCATAATCAGGG
This sequence comes from Protopterus annectens, assembly GCF_019279795.1. NCBI lineage: Eukaryota > Metazoa > Chordata > Ceratodontiformes > Protopteridae > Protopterus > Protopterus annectens. The sequence continues at coordinate 1,245,496,042 of NC_056743.1, forward strand.
CAGTCGAGAATCCTTTTCCGACAAGCCCTTTCAGCATCCCTGAGGTGTTGCCCAACTGTCCACCTTCGGAGGCAGTCGGGGGAAGGTTGTCACTGTACCCAAAAGCCTGGCTATCCCTAACTCAAGACAAGTGGGTACAGTCTATCATTTCCGAAGGCTACAAAATCCCTTTTCTTTTCGTTCCGAAGCTGTCCAAAAAATCCCTCCAGATGTTCCACCCAGTCAAAGGGAGCAAGCAGCATTAGAAATTTCAAAGCTGCTCGCAAAAAGAGCCATTCAACCAGTGCCAGTAGACCAAGTAGGATCCGGAACCTACTCCAAATTCTTTTTGGTTCCAAAGAAAACAGGGGACTGGAGACCCATATTGGATCTCAGCAACTTGAACAAGTTTATCAAGAAAACAAAGTTCCGGATGGTCACGCTGCAGTCCATTCTCCCCCTTTTGGAGCGGGACAGCTGGATGTGCTCTATAGATCTCCAGGACGCGTACTATCACATCAAGATGAATCGACGCTCCAGGAGGTTTCTCCACTTCAGGCTGGGAACCAGTCATTTTCAATTCAGAGCACTGCCCTTTGGTCTCACTACAGCCCCCCCGAGTGTTTACCAAATGCATGGCAGTGGTAGCTTCTCATCTGAGACGTCAAGGATTCCAGGTGTTTCCTTATTTGGACGACTGGCTCCTTGCAGCCCCCACCAGGCATCTTTTACTCCTCGCAAGAGACTACACCTTTCGCACATGTCAGGCACTAGGCATCTCAATAAACTACGAAAAGTCTGTCTTGTCGCCTTGTGTTATTACTTTCACAGGCGCAAATCTAGAGACAGTCAAGATGTCAGCCAGACTCGCAGAGCAGAGGATAGCAGACATTCACAAACAGGTCTTTCTTCTTTTACAGAACAACAAAGTCAAAGCCAGACAGATCCTGAAAGTCTTGGGGATTATGGCGGCGGCCATCCCTCTCCTACCATTAGCTCGCTTCTACATGAGTATTTTGCAATGGATGCTCTTCACACAATGGTCTTACCAAAGCCTTCCAATGTCGCATCCTATTCGGATAACTCAATCGTGCAAGAGTCATCTCTCTTGGTGGATCACATCCCCTCAGCTCCTCCTAGGGAGACCCTTTGTCCCTCCCCCTCCGGTTGCTACAGTGACAACGAACGCCTCCCTGATCGGGTGGGGGGGGCATTTCCAGGGCAGGACAGTCCAGGGCATGTGGCAACCGTTAGAGTGCCACTTGCACATAAACGTCCTAGAGATGAGAGCAGTGCTTCTAGCAATGCAAGCCCTACAAGACTCTCTTCCCAAGGGAACTATAGCAATCCAAACAGACAACATGTCTGTAGTGTGGTACATCAACAAACAAGGCGGAACCATGTCTTACCCCCTATGTCGAGAGGCACTCAGACTATGGCAATGGGCGATTTCTTCTCGGTGATTTTCTGTTAGCAACGCACATCCCCGGGAAGTCCAATGTGATTGCGGACAAATTGAGCAGAGCTATTCTCATGCCTCACGAGTGGTCTCTGAACAATTCAGTGTTGGAGAAAGTTTTTCGAAAGTGGGGCAGGCCTTGCTGTGACCTTTTCGCTACTCCCCAAAACAGCAAGTGCGACGATTTTTTCACCATCTTTCCCCAACCAGGCCATCCCAGCAGAGACGCTCTAGTGCACGTTTGGCCTCGGGGACTTCTCTATGCCTTTCCTCCCTTCCCACTGATATCCCAGCTGATACAGAAAGCCATCGCTCAGGAAGATTCTATGATCCTCATTGCCCCTTACTGGCCTCGACAAATTTGGTTCCCCTTTCTCCACCGTTATCTGTTGGAACAACCGTGGCATCTGGACCCAGTTCCAGACCTCTTGACCCATCAGTCGGGTCAGTTGCACCACTCCCTTCCCTCTTTGAACCTCACAGCTTGGTTCCTCCAATTCCGACCTTAGCCAGGCTTCCCTTGATATCTCACTCAGTTAGAGATATCTTCATTGCCTCTCATAAATCTTCCACTCGGAAGATTTATCATAGCAAGTGGAAACGTTTTTCCTATTGGGCGCAGTCAAAGAATATAGATCCTTTCACTGCTTCTATTCAAACAGTTCTAGACTTTCTAGCCGAACTTTTCCATGCAGGTTCATCCCCATCTACCATTAGAGTTCAATTGGCTGCAATTTCCAACTTTCATGTTGGAGTTTCCAACTTTCATGTTGGAGTCTGAGTCCTCTATCATGTCTCACAAACTCTGCAAGGCCTTTTTAAAGGGAGTCTTTCTACTCAAACCACCCATCAGAGCCCCTCCTCCTCAATGGGATCTCAACTTGGTTCTGGCATCCTTAATTCTTCCCCCCTTTGAACCTGCGGCTTCATGTTCTATAAAATTACTTTCGTGGAAGACGCTCTCTTTTTAGTAGCTATCACCTCAGCTAGAAGAGTCTCTGAACTTCATGCTCTGTGTAGTCGACCCCCTTATCTAGTATTTCATAAAGACACGGTGTCCTTGCGTACTAACCCGTCTTTTTTGCCCAAAGTAGCTTCATTGGCAAATTTGAATCAAACCATTGAGCTTCCTGTTTTCTTCCCAAATTATTCTAATAGGTCAGAACAAAAGTTACACTGTTTAGATATTCATCGCCAACTTGGGTACTATTTAGACAGGACCAAACAATTCAGGAAATCTGACCAACTGTTTTGTTTCTTATGCAGAAGGTAGAATGGGCCTTCCAGTTTCTAAAGTCTTTGATTACTCTAGTATATGAGATAAGACATCAACGGTTGCCATCCAAACCCAGGGCTCATTCAGCTAGAGCTTAAGCCACTTCTGTAGCTTTCCAAGATAGGCTGCCTATTGATTCGATTTGTTCTGCAGCTACTTGGGCTTCTCCCCATACCTTCATTAATCATTATAAGTTGGACTTGGCCTCTAGAGACCGAGCCAACTTTGGTTCCACTGTACTCAAGAGTCTGTTCCGATTGGCCACCCGGGACAAGGTGCTAGGGACGCGGTCCCATCCAGCAAGAATGAAGGCGAGATTGACAACTTAACATTTAGAAGTTATGTACCTACCATAACGTTCCATGTTAGTTGTCGTCTTCTCGCCTTCTTTCTTGCGTCCCGTCCTTCCCCCTAGCCAGGACAGACCTAGAAGAGTTTTTTTCTTTGTTCGTTATGGAATTTTATTACTGGCCTTAGCTTTCAAACAAGATCTGAGGAGTTACCGCCTAGCATTGTGGGATATAGGGGAGCCTCGAGCCGGTGGAACTAGCTCTCGAGCTTTTAGAGTGGCCGGGTCAGAGCCGAGGATCGGCTCCGAACCCATCCGGCAAGAAAGAAGGCGAGAAGACGACAACATGGAACGTTATGGTAGGTACATAACTTCTAAATTTATGCCATTTAAATACATTTTTATACAGTTGTATAAATATATATTAAAATCATATGTAAAAAAAAAAACATGAATACTTTATGTTCTTATTTTCCACATTCCATTCTCTTAATATAGGTTTTATTGAAATTATTTCATTTAACCCAGGGGACTGACTTGCTTGTAATTTTATTTGCCATCTTAATTCCCTTTCCTCAGTATGGATTCTGTAGTCACCTCCCCTGGGGACAGAGAGAAGATTGAGGGACAGGATTTACGAACATACATACCAAATAGCTACTAAAAATGTAAATAATGCCCTATACAGGCATTCTGTTAGCTGTGTGGCATATAAAGAGTTTAGATTTGCAATTTTAGAAAGTGTCACAAAACCTCGGGGGGGGGGGGTGTGACTATAGAAGCCATATTGAGGAAAGGGAATTAAGATGGCAAGTAAAATTACAAGCAAGTCAGCCCCCCCGGGTTAAATGAAATAATTTCAATAAAACTTGTATTAAGAGAATGGAATGCAGAAAATAAGAACATAAAGTATTCATGTTTTTTTACATATGTTTTTAATACATTTTTTATACAATTGTATAAATATGTTTATATTCACATTTTTGTGTATTTCTAAGATAAATTCAAGAGCACGCTTAATTAAATATATAATATACTATTAGTTTCAAGCAATACTATACACATTAGTATTTTTTAGGAATGGAATGAACTTTAAATGGTTGAATTTTTAACTTTTATAAATAGCGTTTAAAAGGGATGTCCCTTTAAATGTATTTTTAAAAAAATGTTTTAATGATCACATCATCACAGGGGGATATAAGGAGGGAAATTGGATAGCAATTTGATTCTGATGAAATCCCTATGGAAGGGAAGAAAGCGCTCAGTCTAACTTTTTGTATTTGTTGAATAAATTGATCGTGAGTGAACGTATCCAAAGCAGTGCCTGCTTGTTATTATTAGTGGACACTGACACTGCTGGGCTCATTCTTGGTTTATTAGTGGAATTTTTGAGCCCTGGGAGGTATGGATTCACTTGACATTCCTGCGATTTTCTCCACTATTCGGAGAGAGGAACTGCATCAAGTTCAGTCGGAACTTGCGACCATCAAGGGAGAGCTCACTCGTCTTAGAGCTCCTTACACAGTCTGGTCAATGAAGTATAGGAGCTAATAGTAAAAGGAAGCGTCATTCGTCCCCCATTGATGACGACACGCTTAGTGCGACATGAGGCAAAAGGCCAGAAGGAGAGGAAGAGTACAAGGAGGTGAACGCTAAATATTGTGGAAACACAAACGGATGTGGGAGCCTATTTGGAAAGGGCTCTGAGAATAATAATGATACTGGTTCTGAGACTTTAAGAATGGGGGCAAGACCGAAAGAAACGCTCGGACAGGGCGTACTTAACGAACGACACAATAATGTAAGCAGGAGCGGTATTAGAGATGAACGGAATGCATGTTCTATGTTAGAACATACAAGGACAGTACAGAGACAAGTGAGTAATATGCAAAATACTGTGCCGCAAGATAAAGACAATATATATAATAAAGGTTTTGATTTATCTAAGCAGTATGTGTTTTCTGATGAAGATCTTGTAGAAAAAACACACAAAGATATGTAAAGTAAAAATGAATCTACTGATGGAACTTTGAAAGACATGATTTATAAATTTGAATCAAAAATGTTTTTAAGAAAATACAGTTGGAAAATGGTTATTTATCAATGTATGATAAAATGAATCGTACCTAGGGGATTAAGGGTATACAAATTCCCATTTGGGTTAGACTATGATGATAATATAGTAGCTGAATTTGTTGAAATGTTTAACAGGCATGGTTTGGAACTGATGGAGAAAATTATAAAAAAAATAATGACAAGAAATTAAGTGTGCTCATTGAACAAGCAGAGATTTTAGATAGAAAAATTAGAAATGATCTTGTATTTATAGATGAAGATCTATTTTATAGGAAAATGGAAAATATTGAGTTTGTTTAACAAAATATTTAATACAAAATGTAAAAAAAATGCAGAGATTTGAATGAATACAAAAATAATAGGGCATATGTGTTTAAAACTGACAAGTTAAGTAAAGAATACAGAGAAAGGGATAGTGGAAAGGGATATGATCATAAAGGACAGTATACATATGGAACAAGGGGTAAACCCTACTTTAGTGAATATAACTATAGAGATTTTAATGAGCCCCAACATTTTCAGTATCGACAAGAATGGGATGTGGGACTGGAAGAAGACAGGTCGGATAGAAAATGGATGGAACAAAAAGAACAGGAACAAAAAGTAGAGGTGGTAAAAATTATAGTACAGGATGGAATAAAATTCACTATGAATGGATACCATATATACAACTACGCAGGTTTAGAGTTGACAAAAGAACATTTTAATTTATGTATGAAAGGTTTGAAATTTGTGCCCACTAAAAAGTTTGATTATACGGAAACAGTAACAGAGCTTAAAATGCATATGAGAAAATTGAATCTTGCATATTTGTTTCAGGAACAGGTACAAAATGAAAGGAGAGAGGAATACAGAACCCAGGAATAAAAGTATTTTTAACCCACCATTAGAACCAACACTTAATATTTTGGAAAAAGCCATTATAGAGGATATTTTGGAAAAAGCCATTATAGAGGATATTTATAAGCTGAAAAGTAAAGAACAGTATGTGTCAATGAATTATAACCTAAGTAAAGAAGAAAATGAAGTTTTAAAAATGCTTAGGGGAAATGACACAGATAAGGGGGGGGGGGAGGTATGTTTTTTTATGATTCCATGGAATACTCCCAAAAAGTATTTGAAATTCTAAATGATTTAGATACATACCAGCCATCTTCATTGAATGAAATTAATATTAGTCATAGAAGAATTGACTTTTATTTAGAAGATACTTTTTTGGAACAAAGAATTTCTGGAGATCTGTGTAATTATTTAAAAGTAGTAAAGCCAATAGTAGCAACTATATTTGGCATACCTAAAACCCATAAAGGCCTGGACAATTTATTATTCAGACCGATAGTGGATGGTTGTGGATCAAAAACCTACCCCTTTGGTGTGGTTATAGATAGATGGCTAAAGCAACAGATAGTGAATGGTGAACATATACTTAAAGATTCTTGGGATTTTCTGGGTAGAATACATAATGATTTGTGGGATCAGGAATTAATTTTTATAACCATAGACATGGTAGATCTTTTTACAACCATTCCAAAAGAGGAACGACTGGAAATATTCTCAGTCTACATAATACTGTAATAGATAATGTTAAAAAGGAGCTAATCATGGAATTTATGGAAATAGTTTTAGAGCATAACTATATAATATTTGAAGGAGAATATTATAGGCAATACAAAGGGGTAGCTATGGGGGCGTCCTGTGCCCCTATATTTGCAAACCTTGTATTGCTGGAATGGGAACAAAGCCATGTCTTTCAAAGTAGATTTTTTCAGTATATGAACTTGTATGTGAGATTCTTGGATAACATCTTTATCTTATGGAAAGGACCGGAGAATTTAATAAAGGAATTGATTCAACATCTAAATGAGTACAAGATTTTTAAAATTTACATACACCTATGATAAGAATGTAATAAATTACTTAGACACATACATAGAGAAATATGAAGGGTTTTAAAAGTAAGGTATATAGGAAACCATCTTTTAGTAATTCTTATTTACAATATACAAGTGATCACCCTTTTAAACAAAAGAACAGTATAGTAAAGGGGCAATTAATAAGAATAGCTAGAATGACCTCAAATATTGAAGATATTGATAAAGAATTGAAGGGGGTTGTCACCTTATTTCAAGAGAGAGGTTACCCCAGAAAAATATTGGATGAATATCTTAATTATGTAAGAAGTGAATGGGGAAAAAATATAAGCCATTGTTAGGGAATTTAGAGAGTACTAAAGTGGGTAGAAGTTCAATAGATAGAGAGAATAATAGGTTTGAGAAAGCTATGGTAGTTCCATATGGAAAAAATACATATGAGGTAGAGAGAATAGTGAAAAGGAATTGGGCTATTTTAAGGAATAATCAGAGGTTGTGGAACATTGGTGGTACTAAACCAAATTTTGTTTATAAAGTAGGCCCTAATTTAAAAAAACTTTTGAGAAGGGCATGAAAAACAAAAATAGAGAACGTACTAACAAATGTGGACACTGTACGCAATGTAAATATATTTGCCTAGATGAGAAAGGTGACCATCAATAATTCTTTGCAAACCATGGTTAGATTTGAAAAAGGTCATTGTCAGACTATAGGAGTTATATATTTGGCTATGTGTAAGTCCTGTCCCTCATTCTATGTAGGTAAGACAGAGAGAAGATTGAGGGACAGGATTTCTAATTACATATAAATAGCTACTAAAAATGTAAATAATGCCCAATATAGGCATTCTATTAGCTGTGTGGCATATAAAGAGTTTAGATTTGCAATTTTAGAAAGTGTCACAAAACCCCAGGGGAGGCGACTATAGAAGCCATATTGAGGAAAGGGAATTAAGATGGCAAATAAAATTACAAGCAAGTCAGCCCCCAGGGTTAAATGAAATAATTTCAATAAAACCTATATTAATTAAGAGAATGGAATGCGGAAAATAAGAACATAAAGTATTCTTGTTTTTTTTTACATATGTTTTTAATACATTTTTTATACAATTGTATAAATATATATTTAAATGGCATAAATATATATGTTTATATTCACATATTTTGTGTATTTCTAAGATAAATTCAAGAGCACGCTTAATTAAATATATAATATACTATTAGTTTCAAGCAATACTATACACATATTAGTATTTTTTAGGAATGGAATGAACTTTAAATGTTTGAATTTTTAACTTGTTTTGTAAATAGGGTTGTTTAAAAGGGATGTCCCTTTAAATGTATTTAAAAAAAAAATTTTTTTTTTAAAAATTGTTTTAATTCTTGATGACATTATTATCACAGGGGGATACAAGGAGGGAAATTGGATAGTAATTTGATTCTGATGAAATCCCTATGGAAGGGAAGGAAGCGCTCAATCTAACTTTTTGTATTTGTTGAATAAATTGATAGAGAGTGAACGTATCCAAAGCGGTGCCTGCTTGTTATTATTGGTGGACATTGACACTGCTGCACTCATTCTTGGTTTATAAATTTTAAAGGAGTTGATGGCAGTCCAGCAGGCCATACTAGCTTTCAAGCATCTTCTTTCTCCAGGGACCCTTCTTGTCAGGACAGACAACACCACAGTCATGTGGCACATCAAGCAGGTAGGGACTCATTCTTACCTCCTGTGCACACAGAGCAAGAGTCTTTGGGCCATAGCAGCATCCCTGGGCCTGCATCTCCTAACTTAGCTTCTTCCAGGAAGGCTCAATTTTTTGGCAGACCAGTTGAGCTGACAGACCCTGAATCCTCACGAGTGGCAGTTGAACCGAGCAGTTTTTTACATCATCATTCAACATTGGGGCACTCCTCAAGTGGATCTTTTCTTCTCTCCAAACAACCATCTTCTACTTCTTTTTTTGCACCAGACAGCATCACAGCAGAGCCTGGAAAGTGGATGCTCTGTCCTTCCTTTAGATGCTGTTGTCAGTTTAAGCCTTCCCTCCTCTTCCTCTTCTTCGCAGAGTATTATTGAAGATCAGGGATGAATGACCAAGGACTATTCTTATAGCTCCGGACTGTCCCAGACAGCATTGCTATTCACTGTTTCACAGTCTCTCCCAATTTCCTCTTTGGCATCTTTCTCCGAAGCCAGATCTTTTGGTTCAGGAAGGGGGAAACATTCTACATCCTCATCTTCAATCTCTCCATTTGGCAGCATGGCTCATTGTATGACTCAATCCTTTTCTTCTTCCCTTTCCCAGCAGGTGGTTGACATGCTGAGGGAGGCCAGGAGGCCTAGCACTAGGAAGTCTTATGCTGGCAAATGGGAAAGATTCTCTTATTGGATGCAGGCTAGAGGGGAATCATCTTCTCAGCCTACCCTTCCTCTGATCCTGGAATACCTGGCTGTTTTGCTTCAGGGTGGTCTCTCTTTTTCCTCTGTCAAGATCCATGCTTCAGCCATTTCTGCTCATTGTTCTTTTGAACAACCCATTTTCTCTCATCCCCTGATGAAAATGTTTCTCAGAGGTGCTTGAAACTTAAAACCACCCAGAAGGGCACCTTGTTCCAGAGAAGCTCACTCTTCCTCCTTTTAAGCCATCTGCCACTGGATATTTAAAGTTTCTCTCGTGGAAGACTGCCTTCCTCTTGGCTATAACTTCAGTGAGGAGGGTTTCAGAGCTGCATGCTTTAATGGCTGTGGAGCCTTTTCTTATTTTCCATGCAGATATGGTCTCTGAGGACCAACCCCTCCTTTATGCCCAAGGTGGTTTCTAGCCTGACTTTTTTAATCAGTCCATACAGCTTCTTACCTTCTTTCCTAATACTCAGAATAGAGGTGAAAGAATCTTACATTCTCTTGATGTGCATAGACAGCTCAGGTTTTACCTGGACAGGACTAAAGACCTTCGGAAATCAGCACAGCTATTGGTCAGTTTTGCCCCTGGAGCCCAGGGCAAGGCTATTTCTAAGCAAACCATTTCTAAATGGATTGCACATTGTATTACTTTTTGTTATTCCTTTCATGGCAAGGTTCCTCCTCAAGACATAGGACCCACTCAACTAGCGCAGCTTCCACTTATGCAGCCTTTTTAAGGGGTGTCCCTACTAAAGACATTTTGGAGGCTGCCACATGGTCTTCTGCTCACACTTTCACAAAGCATTATAATTTGCCTTTGTTTTCAAGAGCCAGGCAGGGTTTGCCACTGCTGTTCTGCAGGGCATTATCTCCAATCCTTGATTCTGTTGGCTCCTCCTCCCATTTCTCTGGGCTTTGGTAATCAACCCATTGGTTAGGACTGCAACAGTGAAACACTATGAACGTAGTACAGTTGTGTACACTTACGATAAATGTAGATGTTCTGGTGTATTCACTGTTGCAGTCCTGCTTTCCCTCCCCCCTTTTCTCTTTTCCTAAAATACAGGCTAAATTTGGTTTAAGCCTTGTTTTCTGTTGGATTCTGACTGTTACGGCAAGAAAGACTGAGGAAGTGACATCGCCTCCTTTTGTATCAGACGCCCTGACGTCCTTTACAACCGAAGACAGCCAACGTCATTTTTACTTACCTTTGGTATTCTGGCCGATCGAGGGCTACTGGGAGCCGGATAACCCATTGGTTAAGACTGCAACATTGAATACACTCGACTATCTACATTTAGAGTAAGTGTACACAACTGTACTTTCTTTTTAGTGCCAAAAAGGACAAGTACCTGAGACCAATTTTGGATCCAAGCAGTCTGAACCAATATGTGAGGAAATCAAAGCTCCTAATGGTACCAGTTCAGTCCATTCTTCCTCTTTTACACAAGGACAATCAGATCTGCTCATTTGATCTTCAGGATGCAGTCTGTCGCATCAAAATAAACAGATGCTCTTGAAGACGCTTGCTCTTTCAATTGGGAGCCAGTCACTATCAGTTGCCCTGCCCTTTGTATTCACCACAGGCCTCCATGATGTTTACCAATTGTAAGGCAGTAGTAGCTGCTCTCCTGAGACTACAAGTATTCCAGGTGTTTCCGTATCTAAACAAATAACTCCTCACAACCCCCAGTCATGCATCTCCTAGAACAATCCAGAGACTGTTTGCTCCGAATTTGCTGATCACTAGGCATTGCAGTCAATATTTCCAAATCTAAACTGCTACCGGTACAGAGCCTGGAGTTTCATTGATGCTCATCTAAACACAATAAATCAGATTGTGCATATATGAGGAGGTAAAGAAGTAATAAAGTCCCATTTCTTGGGAAGGACCGTCCAAGGCATGTGGTCCCCCAATTTGCATATCAGTGTTCCAGAGGTGAGAGCAGTCCTACTAACATTGCAGGCATTTCAAGATTTTCTCCCACTAGGGATCATTGCGATCCATTGCCTTAGTTTCATTTCATTACCCAGCATTTTTATTTTGGTGGTTATTGGCATCGGATGACTCTTCAGGCTGTTTGTATTTTTTCAGATTAGAACATTGTGGCAGACTCTCTGAGCTGGTCCCTAACACTGATTCACAAATGGATGCTTCACAGAGGTGTTTCTGGATGTTGTCCACCAGTGGAGTACTTCTCAAGTAAATCTTTCTGTCTCCCCTCTGAACAGATCACTTCCTCTCTTTTGCACTAGTCCCATGTCCTCTGGCTTGGAAGGTGGATGCCCTGTCTTTTTTGTGGAAGGGATTGTTTCTTTATGCCTTCCTTTCCCCCTCCTGTCATACAGAGGGTCCTGTTCAAGACGGAACAAGACTTTCCCAAAATCTTGTTGGTGACTTTCTTTTGACCCAGATAGCATTTGTTCCCTCTTCTGCACTAAGCTAAGGACAGTCATTGCAAGTTGCTTCACAGGGTGGACCTACTCCTCCACTAGATCTGTCATCCATCCGCACTTGTCCACTTTTCAACTGACACTGTGGGTGATGGGGTTTGATCATTTTTAGGCACTTTTTTTCTGAAGATGTGCTTCAGGTTCTGCACGAGGCCAGGAAATCTTATTTGTCCAAATTGAAAGGATTTTCTGTTTGGTGTCTTGCTTGTAACCTTGATCCACTTTTTTGTGGAAGTTCCTTTGTGTCGCTTTCCTACTTTGTATATAACAAAGCTACTTGAACAGAACCCATGAAGACTCTTCTATTGTGTCCAAACACATTACGATAGGAGTTTACTGACTTTAACTTGAGGAATGTCTATACAAAACAACCACTAAAATCATACATGCTCATTATCTGGCTGCACTTTCAAAATGGCACTGGGAATAGCACGTGCCCTGTATTTTTATATATGCATGCTCAGTCCTTGATAAACTTCTTAAAGACACAGTGCATACACTCTGATCTGCATCCTCCCTTTTTGAGAAATAGATCATGCACCGTTCTGAATCTGTTTGGCATGCAGATATTACAGGTAGTTTTTTGTCATGCAATTATACCAGACTAGGTACATGTATACCCTCTCCGGCTTGCATTCTATTACTCAGAAATTCTTCAACTCTGTTGAAACCCAACTGTCCCAACAACCAGCTAATTCTAAATGCTAGAAAGACTAAACTCTTACTTTTTCTTCCCAAAAGCCCGAATAACCTCAAATCCAGTTTTACTATCCATTCTCTAGCTAATACTCCTATCATAGTTGAAGCCGACACACACCTAAGGGTCACGATAGATGACCAACTGAAATTCGATTTGCATGTCAATAGTTGTATTAGGAAAACCCAACAAAAACTTTGCCTGTATATATATAGAAATAAAAGTCCCTATCTAACGAGGCCAAAGTCTCCCTCTCTCATGCTTATCTCTTACCAAGCCTAAAGTATAGCGCACAGATCCTCTCTAACCTCCACACCACCCTCCTAACTAAACTAGAGAATACCTATAACAAAGTGGCTAGATTTGCTGCAAATCATAGCTGTAGAACTCCTCATTCTCTCTTTAAAACACTTAAACTAGCTGGAACTACCCCACCAGCTTCTCCTATGCCAGCTTCAGGTTATCCACTCTGTCTTATACCAACCATCCTTCTGTCCCAGACTGACTCCCTTTATCTCCTCATATACCCCTTCCAGGTCACTCTGAAGTTCAGATCAAGACTTGTTACACATCTATAAACCCAAGACCAAAATGGGTCAAAACCTCTATAGCTACCACCCTACCATCTCCTGGAACAAACTCCCATTGGAAATTCGATCACTTAATCAACCAAATATATTCAAATCAGCTGCCAAAGACTACCTAAGAAGCCACTGGATATGTCACTGTACTGTCCCCCCTTAAACGGTCATCCTTTCCTATTTTAGTACCCTGTCAGCCTTTTACTGGGTCTCTTAACTTCTAGTGTTATCTATCTTCCTCATTTTAACTTAATTATTTCCTCGTACTCCATCTTAGAATACATCTGTATGTCTCCCTCTAGCAACAACTACCTGGCAGTATCTACAGTCTTCTCTTTTCTTCCTTGGTCATGTTTTGTAAATGTAATGTAAACTCAATCACCCTACATATTTTCTAAATTGTACTTTTTCTAACTTAAAACTTTAATATTATCTCCTGCTTAATTTCAACTCAAGTATTGTTGGTCTTTTTTACATACTTTTTAATGTAAAAATATATATGTAAATGTTGTGGAGCTTTTCTCCCTGGGCCTCCACTGGTAATGGGGCTGTCAGCTCAGCCAGACAAACCCAGTCAACAAATGTAAAATAATATATTAAATATATGTATACAGTTAAGTTCATGTTGCTGCATATTTCACATGGCCTGGATATTCGAGCGTATGTGACATAAAACTGGGAATTTGGTTTAGCAACTGGAGCTTTCTCTACAGAATGTTCAACATTGGGAAGTATTTGGAGCATCTTCAGGAATGGAATTAATTAGAGGTTGAAACACACTGGGATGAGAACCACGTTTGGTTCGCTCTGATATCTAGAGTCTGTATCACAAGAACAGTGATGTGATGCTGATTCTGTTACAGGAAGATGATGTCTGCGATTTCTTCTGTACTCCACACCCTCGGATTCTACAAGGTAGGATCTCGGCTTGGCACATCTACCAGTAACTTGAACAATCCAGTCAAAAACTTTCACAGTCTGTATTCTCATTGTCTCTGCTTTCCTCAATGGACAAAAAAGTACGCTTAATTATCATAACTGGATTTCTGGATAGAATGCTTCTTGAATAATTGAGCCTTGATGGGTCTGTTGTTTTTAGCTTTAGGTCTCAATAAACTGGAACTAATAGGTAGGATTGTTCTGGTTTACCTGGATAGAAGTCTTTGACCAGGTGAGCCAAGAATATTGCCACGGGGTATGTTTGAGATTAAGTAAATTAAAAAAAACATCAGTATTGTCATGCTTTGACCTTTCAAGTAATTGCTTTGGTACATGTTACTAGCAGTCCTGAATATCCACAGTCAAATGGGCTAGCTGAACATGCATTGCAGAGTGAAAGTCCCATTCTCTTGCAAATGTCTGAAACAATGGACTAGTAAATTGAGTACCATTGTCGGAAATAAGTTTTTGTGGACTACCATGGACTGAGAAATGACGTTTCAATTTAGTAATAACAGTAGTGGATGTTAGATTAAGTATAAAGTCAATCTCAAACCAATTCGAATAAGAGCCTACCAATACTAAGTAGTGTTGATTGTCCCACTCGAAGATATCAGTGGCTACTATTGACCAAGGTAGTTCAGGAACTTGACTTAGCTGAAGTGGTTCTCTTTGCAAATGCAGTTTAGTACTTTTGCATACTGAAAAAAACGAAAGTGCTTGTTAAATGGAATCAGGAACAACAGTTTTAGGACCTTTGAAAATAATGCCATCTTCCATCAAATTACATCTCTGTAAGGAAAGAAGTTTGCACTTTAGGTGGTATGCTAGATTGCTTTGACGGCCTTGCAGCATTAATGTAGTGATTGAGCTTTTGCAAAGCTGGATCATTCTTTGTGTGATCTCTTAACTCATCAAGCATTTACTCACTGCCATCATGTCGGTCAAAATTCTCTGCATCAAGCTGTTCCGTTTCTGAGCAATCTGAATAAGGTATCAGCCAGATAGAGTAGTTTGCCCTTTTGTACAGTCCATTTTGAAGTTGTACTTTTGCAATTTGAGTATCATTCTTTGAAATCTCACTGGAGCTGAATGCATAGGCTTCTTTAGAATAGTGACTAGAGGTTGGTTGTCAGTTTCAGTTTGAATAACTCAACCATAAATCATGAACCTTGGAACATGCAGATACTTTTGCCAAAAGTTCTTTCTCAGTTTGAGCATGCTGCATTTCAGTTTGGGTGTTCTAGATACATAGGCTACTGGTCTGCCTTCTTGAAGTATAACTATGCCAAGAACAAATTTTGAAGCATCACAGGAAAGAGTGATTGGTTTATTCACATCATAGTATCTTAAAGTAAGTGGAGTGGCAATTCTTTGCATAAGGTCTTCAAATGCCTTCTGGTGCTGTTCTAACCATGACCATGTATGATTTTTGCGCGTTGGCTGTCTTAAAGGTGTTGTCAAATAACTGAAGTCTGGTATAAATTTGCCTAAATAGTTGACCATGCCTAGGAAACGCTGTAGAGCTGAGAATTGTCTGTTGCTGACATCTCAAGAATAGCTGCTTGCTTGGTCGGGTGTGGTCTCAAGCCAGTACTGGTAAATAAATGACCTACATATGTAACTTCTGGCAGTCTGAATTTGCTTCAGAGGATTTATTTATTTATAGTTTGTTTGCCAGGATAGTCAATTAGGCCACGAAGAGCCCATTTTCAATGGAGTCCTGGGGAGAAAAGCTCTAGAAAATTACAAATGACAGATTTAGCATGAGTAATTTATTAGAGAAATGTAATGTGCACAAATGAAGCAAAATTAAACAAATAGAAAAACACATATTAGTAGAGTGCACATATTAGTACAATGCAATAAGAGTAATATTTATCAACAGTCAAAGTTTTTAACTGTTTAATATAGCACAATGCAATAACAGAAACAATCTCAATTTTTTTAACAGTTACGCTAATTCATGCAGTTAAATTTCTAGGCTAATGAATTGTACCATTCCAGGAGTTATGCTAATTCCTAGAGTTTATTAGGGGTACAAAACAATGAGAGGCTATTGTGAATTATAGCTTATAGAGAGTAGCTGTAGTGTAGGGAGATTGTGTGGTGGGAGCAAGAGCATTCCCATAGTGAAGTTGGGTGTATGTGAAGTAAGGTTTTGAATGAAAAGAGGCTGCTGGTGGTGCAGATGAGAGGTGGGAATTCCAATGGTGTGCTAGAGAGAGGGACATTAGATGTTTGCCTGGTGGATGGGCAGGTTTATGCAGTTAAATTAGATTTTGAGAATTATATCTCAAAAGTCTATTTGGTGGACGCATTTTAAAGGTGGTGACGAGAAGGACAGAGAGGGGGTGAAAATAAGTTTGTTTGCTTGGGCAAGTTAAATATAGATTAGGTAATTGGGATAGCTCAAGCCAATTCAGTTGGTGTAGGGCAGTGCAGTGATGGGAAGTGGATCTATGGCCAGTTGCAAATTTTGTTATTTTATTATAGCAAGAGAGTTTAATCTTGAGGGAGGATTGCAGGTTAGTAAGGATAGAGGCACCATATAGGAGGGATGGGATAAGGTAAGTGTTGGCGAGGGTGAGCCTAGTGGGTGGAGAGATGTAACGGTTGTGGCGGTAAAGCATGCCAATTAGTTGTAGATGGTTATCAAACTTTAGCTGGTATCGATCAGGGCTCCTGGTAGTTTAGCATTATTAAATATCTTACTGCATTGCTGCTTTTTCCTGTAGCTATATGTTTGGAATGACGCTGCATCTCTTGGAGACATAACTTTCTTATGTTTTTAATGTTTTTATTTAGCGTGCAGTGCAGCGACGACGGTATGAGGATGATGGTATCTCGGATGATGAAATTGAAGGGAAAAGGACCTTTGATCTGGAAGAGAAGCTCACCAGTGACCGATACAATTCAGCATTCGTCAAGTTCATGGAAGGCAAAGGTTATAAGTTTTGACATATAATGTGGTACATAACTTGATGTTTTTCAAATTGGTCACTGCTGCAGTAGCCTTAGCTGTATGGGGTTGTATCCTGCCAAAGATATAACAGCTAGCCAGCTTCCAAACCTTCAGGGCACCTTCTACTTGCCCAATGTGTGTGGCAGCTGGAGCTTAACTGATTGAAAGACAAGTTTTGGCACCAATCCCTTCAGAGCTTTACTGCCACTGAAGAGTGCGCTCTACTGAGGCTATTGAGGGTCAGCGGTCAGTTTGCGCTTTTCCTTTCCTCAACAAATCATTTCCCATTTGAGGAGAATAACCTTCCTTTGAATAATTTTTGTTTAATACTTTTCTCTTAAGGAAAGTTATTTTAAATCTAGGTGTTTGTTTTAATAGACTGTCACAAGACTACTGTACTTTTAAATGGGAGCTCCCCTTTTCCAATCAGTTTAAAAGGTTTTTAAAGTAACTGAAAACCATTTTTCTGAGGATAACTTGTGTTTGTTACTTTGTTGGGCTGGCAAAGTGTTTAAGTGCTTTTTACAAAGTCTGTCTGAAAAAGAAAATGAGTTTTCAAGACTTTGTTTTTGCCTGCATTTACTGCATGTTTTCCCTGGGAAAGGGGTACCATTTCTGGCTTGATAATGGAATAATCTGTCTGCCTCAGTCTGTCCTTTTTCCAGCAGCAAAAGGAAAAAGTTAAGGAAACAGTCTTTGCCATCACAGCAGTCTAGCAATTTGCCACAGCTGCAAGTGGTTGTCTCTGTTGTGGCCATTAATTGTACCACACACCACCCATTTTTTACCCCAGCTCCTACTGGTGTAGCATCTACAGCCACTGTAGACCAGGAGTTAGCCATGTCCTGTTTGGTTGTTGGGAGTCCTCGCAGTGGGCAGGGGGAGAGCCACTTTTGTCAGTCATGGGAGAGGGAACAGGGAAAGCGTCCCTGTCTAGTCAGAATGTTGTGCCATCCCTGGGTTGCTGCTTCTGCCATTAAATAACTCTGATGCTCCCAGTTTTCCTGTCAGAAAGGAATAGAAAACTAAGTATGTATCTATTGCTATGAAATTTCTGCAGACAAGAATGGTAAACTTGGTCTGACTAAAGGTTTAATTCAAGCTGTTGATCCTTCTTGCAAAACGGTTTTTGAAAAAAGTAGAGTGATGCCTCCTTTCCTCGATATGCGAGATTCTGAAACATGACAGAGGAGGATAAAGAGACAGGGGATTGGTAGATGCCGGATAACTGTAGAGGTTATGTTGTCCCTATCCTGCCTTCATTCTTGTTGGTTTGGTTCGGTGCCGATACCCAGCTCCCACTCAGTCTCATTCTAAAGCTTGACAGCTTCCACTGGCTCGAGGCTAGATCCTATCCCAACATGTGTAGTGAGAGTTATCCAGATCTCGTTTGACGTTTGAAACTTTGGGATTGCTTTGCAACTGGCTCAGGCTAAGTTGTATTATTTCTTCTAACATCTCCCTTTTTTGAGAAAAATAATTAATAGTTTCTTCTTTATTACTTGTACTTTGGGTATTCTGAGTGTCTGTGTGTGTCCTGTCTTTTACCGCCTATCGTTGCTCTTATGTGTTGAGGCCATCATTTCCGCTCTTAGGTCTACTACTCCCCTTTGTCGTTGGCCCCCTTCTTAACTTCAGCCAGTTTGAGTTAGAGGGCTTGTCCCCCCGCTTCCTTAGTACCCCCTTTTTCTCAGAGGAATATGCCGTTTAAGTCAGAAGCATCTTCTCGGTT